>NC_142797.1:46143007-46376226 GCF_049724085.1 Artemia sp. Qi Xiang Cuo | reverse complement strand
AGGTATCCAAAAAGCTGTAAAGTATAGTTGTGGGTGAAAAGATAAGTACTTCAAGTTGGAAAATGGGTTTAGGAGGGAGATTAATAAATTAACTTGGTCTGAAATGGTGTTTGAAAAGTTTTTTTTGGCGTTGAGGTATCGAAAAAGCTGTACATTACAGTTTTGGGTGAAAAAGATAAGTACTTCAAGTTGGAAAATGGGTTTTGGGGGGACATTAAGAAAGTAACTTGCTCTGAAATGTTCTTTGAAAAGCATTGCTTGGTGTGGAGGTATCCAAACAGCTGTAAAGTATAGTTCTGGGTGTAAACGATATGGTTTTCAAGTTGGAAAATGAGTTCAGGAGGGAATTAAAGAACGTAAAGTGCTCTTAAATGTTCTTTGAAAAGTATTTCTTGGTGTTTAGGTGTCCAAAAAGCCGGCAAGTATAATTGTGGGGGATAAAGTTTAGTACTTATAATGGGAAATTGTGTTTGTGTGTGTTATTTTTACACGATATTGATCTGTAATGGTCGTTTAAAAGTATTTATTGGTGTTGGGACGTCGAGAAAGCTGTAAAGTATAGCTGTGAATGAAAAATATAAGTACTTCAAGCTGGAAAATGGGTTTAGGAGGGACATTAAGAAATTAACTTGCTCCGAAATGGCCTTTGAAAAGTATTTTTTGGTGTTGAGGTATCCAAAAATCTGTAAAGTATGGTTGTGGGTGAAAATGATATGTAATTCAAGTTTTAAATTGGGCTTAGGAGGGACATGCAGAAAGTAACGTGCTGTAACATGTCCTTTGAAAAGTATTTCTTGTTGTTGAGGTATACAAAAAGCTGTAATGTCTGGTTGTGGGAGAAAAAGATAAGTAGTTCAAGTTGTAAAGTGGGTTTAGGAGGGACATTAAGAAAGTAACTTGCTGTGAAATGGTCTTTGAAAAAAATTTCTTGGTGTTAAGTTATCAAAAAAGCTGTAAAGTATAGTTTTGGGTGAAAAAGATAAGTACTTCAAGTTGGAAAATGGGTTTAGGAGGGACCTTAAGAATGTATCCTCCTCTGAAATGGTCTTTGAATAGTATTTCTTCGTGTTGAGGTATCCAAGAAGCTGTAAAGTTTAGTTGTGGGTGAAAAAGATAAGTACTTCAAGATGGAAAATGGGTTTAGGAAGGACATTAAGAAACAAACTTGCTCTGAAATGGTCGTTGAAAAGTATTTCTTGGTGTTGAGGTATCCAAAAAGCTGTAAAGTATAGTTGTGGGCGAAAAAGATAAGTACTTCAAGTTGGAAAATGGGTTTAGGATGAACATTAAGAAAGTAACTTGCTCAGATATTGTCATTGAAAAGTATTTCTTGGTGTTGGGTATCCAAAAATCTGTAGAATATAGTTGGGGGTGAAGTTTATAAGTACTTGAAGTTGGATAATGGGTTTAGGAAGGAAATTTAGAAAGTAACTTACTCTGACATGGTGTTTGAATAGTTTTTCTTGGTGTGGAGGTATGCTTAAAGCTGTAAGGTATAGATGAGTGTGTATATGTAATGTTATACAAGTTGGAAAATGGGCAGATTAGTGTAATTAGGTAAGTAACTAAATCTTAATTATAAAATGAACATACTATCGTGGTGATGAGTACTCCAAAAAGCTGTAACGAATAGATTTGGTATTATTTGAACTTTACTTCAAGGTAGGAAATGTGTTGAGGAGGTACACTAAGAAAATAAGTTGATCGGATATGGTATTTGAAAGAATTTCTTCGCTTTTATGGACAATAAATGAAGTTAAGAATTGCTTTGTTTTAAATAGTTAATTACTTCAATAATGAAAAGTGGTTTCGTTGTTAGAGAATGAGTCTATCTACATATATCCTTTTAAGTTACTTCAATGTCGTTTTTTGGAGGTATCAACACTGCTGGTCAGTCTAGGTGAGGCTTACCAAGTTCACGACTCCATGTTTAACTATGGGTGGAGGAAGGACCGTAAGAAAGTAAATTGCAATTTATTTGTATGTTAATAGTAGTTCTCGTTGTTGTTTTCTCATAAAATCTGTACTAGATAGTTGTGGGTAGATGCGATATTTACTTAATGCTGGAAAATGGGCTTAGAGGAATCATTAGGAAAGTAGCATACAATGAATTTGGCTTTGAAAAGTATTTCTTGGTGTTGGGGTATTCAAAAAGTTTTAAAATTTTGTTGTTGTTTAATAATATTATTAATTCAAGCTGGAAAATTGGTTTAGGAGGGACATTAAGAAAGTAACTTGCTCTGAAATGTATTTTGAAAAGTATTTCTTGGTGTTGATGTATCCAAAAAGCTTTAAAGTAGAGTTGTGGGTGAAAAAGATAAGTACTTCAAGTTCGAAAATGGGTTTAGGATGGACATTGAGAATTTTACTTGCTCTTAAATGTTCTTTTAAAAGTATTTCTTGTTTTTGATGTATCAAAAAATCTTTAATGTATAGATGTGGGTGAAAAACATATGTTCTTCTAGTTTGAAAATGGGTTTAGGAGGGACATTTAGAAAGTTACTTGCTCTGAAATGGTCTTTGAAAAGTATTTCTTGGTGTTGTGGTATGCAAAAGGCTGTAAGTTATAGTTGAGGGTGGATAAGATAAGTACTTCAAGTTGGAAAATGGGTTTAGGAGGGAGATTAAGAAAGTAACTTGCTCTGAAATGGTCTTTTGAAAAGTATTTCTTGGTGTTGAAGTATCAAAAAAGATGTAAATTATAGTTAGGGGTGATAAAGATAAGTACTTCAAGTTGGAAAATGGGTTTAGGGGGTACATCAAGATAATAACTTGCTCTGAAATGGAGTTTGAAACGGATTTCTAGGCGTTGAGTTATCCAAAAAGGTGTAAAGTATACTTGTGGGTGAAAAAGATAAGTACTTGAATATGGAAAATGGGTTTAGGAGGGGCATTAAGAAAGTTACTTTGCTATGAAATGGTCATTGTAAATTATGTCTTGGTGTTATGATATTCAACAAGCTATAACGGTCAGTTGTGGGGGGAAAAGTTAAGTGATTCAAGCTGGAAAATGGTTGAGAAGGTACATGAATACAGTAAAGAGCTCTAACATGTTCATTGAAATTTATTTATTGGTGTTTACGTATCAAAAGAGCTGTAAAGTATAGTTGTGGCTGAAAAATATCGTTATTTCAACTTGTAAAATGGGTTTAGGATGGACATTAAGAAAATAACTTGCTCTGAAAAGATATAATAAAGCCTTAAAAAAGTATTAAAAAATGGAGAGGGGACTCTTTGGGGGTCCGGGGTTCCTTGGGGGGCCGGGTGGTTCTCTGGGGCGCCGAGGGGCCCCTTTGGTGGGCCCGGGGGACCCTTTGGGAGCCCGGGGGAACCTTTGGGGGCCGGGGGGCCCCTTTGGTGGGCCCGGGGGACCCTTTTGGAGCCCGGGGGAACCTTTGGGGATCGGGGGCCTCCTTCGGGGTTGGGATGGGGGATCGGAACCCTTTGGGGTTGGGGTAGAGGACCTCACGACACTGTTCAAATGTAACTTGTGTATTATAACGACCACAGACTTTCACCCTCAAATTCTCTTCTAAAACATCTTCTAAAATCATCTTTTAAAATGTCTCTAACTGTTTCGCCGAAATAATTCCCTAAAATGTCTAAAACGCTTTCGCCCAAATAACTCCTAAACGTAATTTATGTGTGTTCCTTTTGTTTTTGGCATCCCTGTGCTGTCACATTTCAAATTACTAAGAAACCCTTTCGTGAATCAATCATTCCCCTTAGAAACAAAAAATTAATTCCCTTTCTTGACAAATCAATCAATCATGACATCATTTGTCGAACATTAAAAAACTTTGCCCCGGAAACAATTCTACTGGTCGAACTCCAAAGATATTAATAAACTTTGCCCCGGAAACAATTCTCTTGGAAACACGTTAGACTCAATAGTCCAGAAAACATCCATCAAAGTGAGAAAAATACTGTTTTTCCATTCTCACTGACAAAAACCATAAAACTGACATAAATTGGTGTTGACATCCATGAAAAACATCAAATAAATTGACCAACACACATAACCGTCCAAGAAACATCCATAAAAGTGAGAAAATTGATGTTTTTTCAAGTGAGAAAAATTCTGTTTTATTATTCTCAGTGAGAAAACCATCTCCCTAGGGACTCTATGCCCATATTTGGACTCCCGGTGGGACCTTCTGAGGCCTTTCTACTTTCCACCATCAGCGATTAACATAAAAACACACAGAAAATTGGTAGAATTAGTCTATACCCTCTTGAAAGAAAAATTACTGGTACTTATGTATTATACAAACACACTCAAGAAGGGCTGTTAGGTTAATCATAATGAAAGATGCTATAACATGATGAAAATATAATACCTTAGTTTATATAATAGTATAGTCCTTCTAATGAATTCTACGACTTTACGTTCCTTCCGGTTTTTCTGGTAGGTAAACAGGTCATTACACTCGGACATCACTCTTTGTCGGGTTTCATTACATAACTCTTAAATTAAAATTATATTGAATTATTAAGAAGCATATGTCCTTAATATGAATACTTTTAATTTTAAAATTAAAATATGATACATTCTTGAGTTTCATTCTAACTTAATTTCTTTCAAAATTTGGAAAAAAAAACCAACTTCACAGAAAAGAGTAACAAGTCAAGGATGAGACAGACATTTGATCGTTTACATAATTAAATAAATAAAAAAATTATATATTTGAAATCAGCATAAAAATATGTTTCTATTGATGTATCCATGGATATCAAAATTCCAGTTTTTTGAGTTTCGGTTACTATTGAACAGTGTTGCTCCTTACTTACAGTTCCTTACCACGAACTTTTTTAAAAAATATTAATTTTGTTCCTTAATTTCAGTTAAAAAAAAACAAAAAAAAACCAGCGATAAAAATTATTATAGTGACAAAAAAAAACATTTATATTAAACCGGTGAAAAGATAAGAAATCCATCTCAGAAAAGTAAAAAAAAAAATAGCAAGCCACACATCCCAAATCATAGATTTCAGACAACACACACACCAATGAAAGACTAAGAAATCTAGCTCCGAAAAGTACACTGAATCGAACGGTATGATTTTGATTAAAATTCACTGACTTTTAGGGTGAGTTTCCTCCTTTATTCAAAAAATAATGCAAATCTTCTCAGGCGCATAACTTTTGATTGGTAAAACATCTTCTCAGGCGCATAACTTTTGATTGGTAAAACTAAATTTAATGAGTTGAAATCACTTATATATTTGAAATCAGCATAAAAAAATATGATTCTATTGATATATCCATGGATATCAAAATTCCAGTTTTTAGAGTTTCGGTTACTATTGTTATGTTTCTATTGATGTATCCATGGATATCAAAATTCCAGTTTTTTGAGTTTTGGTTACTATTGAACAGTGTCGCTCCTTATTTACCTTCTTATTTGCGGATTCTGAATATGGATATAAACAACACCAGTCACTATTTATAGTTGAATAGGACATGGTTGAATAAATCGTCAAATCGTCAAAAAACCTACTTGATCTAATGAAGTGGAACAGAAACTCAACAAACTGAAAAGATAAATGTAATAATTAACAATTATTAAGTAGATCATGGTTTAATCTAAATAAAACTGCTTTTTACTACTACAGATTGCCAAGCAGTAAGAGGAAATTACAATTCTTACTTTTGGTTCACAAACTCTTTTTTTTATTCAATTTTTGATTGTTTTCCAAATCATACCCAGGCCTAACTGAGATATTATGTGAAGTATCGGTCCCTTAAATCTTTGGTTAATTGCTTTTTAAAATATTTAAATCAGTAATTGCACGTTGATTAATACATCCTATGTTTAAATTTGCAATTTCAATTTTGTATAAAATTTGAATATACGTAATAAATTGGCGATGAATAGTAACTTTGGAATACTTTGGAATAAATTTCAAAATTCTGAGTTTGGAATAACTTTGGATAAAAAATGGAATTCTATTTTATTCTGTTAGAACTATTTTGGATTTGTGTTAACTATTTTTTTATTTTTAAGAATAATTTATTGTTTTGTAAGAAATAATTTGGATTTCTTACAACTTTTTATATTTTTTAAGAATTATTTCTGTTTCGTAAGAACAATTATTCTGTTAGTACTATTTTGGATTTGTCTAAAGTATTTTTGTATTTTGTAAGAATGATTTTTGTTTTTTAAGAACTATTTTTGGAATTTGTTTGAACTTTTTGTATTCTGTAAGAACTACTTTCGGTGTTGTTAGAATTTTCGTGCTTTGTGACAAGTATTTCATATTTTGCAGAAAGATATTTTTAATTCTGTTAAAACTACTTTGGATTTGTGTAAAGGATTTTTTCTATTTTTAAGAATAGTTTTTGTTGTTTAAGAACTATTTTCAATTTTCTTACAACTTTTTGTATTTTGCAAGAATTGTTTCTGCTTTGTAAGAATTATTTTTGGAATAAGTTTGAATTTTTTGTATGCTATAATAACTATTTGGGATGTTGTTAGAACATTTAGTGTCTTGAAGCAAGTATTTGGTATTTTGCATCAAGTATTTTATATTCTGTTAGAACTATTGTGGATTTGTGTAAAGTATTTTTGTATTTATTACGAATAATTTTTGCCTTGTAAGAACTATTTTGGATTTCTTAAAACTTTTTGTATTTTTTAAGAATTATTTCTGTTTTGTAAGAACTGCTTTGGATTTTGTCTGAACTTTTATATTCTGTAAGAACTATTTTTAATGTTGTTAGAAATCTTTTGGTTTTTTAACAAGTATTTTGTATTTTGCAAGAACTTTTTTTTATTCTGTTAGAACTATTTTGGATTTGTCTAAAGTATTTTTGTATTTTGTAAGAACTATTTCCGGATTTTTCTGAACTTTTTGTATTCTGTAATAACTGTTTTCGATGTTTTCGAAATTTTTGCTATTTTTGAAAAGAATTTTATATTTTGTAGTAACTATTTTTTATTCTGCTAGAACTATTTTGGATTCGTTTAAAATATTTTTTATATTTTTTAATAATAATTTTTTTTTTGTAAGAACTATTTTGGATTTTTTAGAACTTCTTGTATTTTGTAAGAATTATTTATGTTCAGTAAAAATTATTTTTAGAATATGTTTGAACTTTCGTATTCAATTAGAACTATTTGGGATGTTGTTAGAATTTTCATATTTTGAAGCAAGTGTTTTGTATTATGCAGCAAATGTTTTTTAATCTGTGAACTATTTTTTTTATTCTGTTAGAACTATTTTGGATTTGTCTAAAGTATTTTTGTATTTTGTAAGAACTATTTCCGGATTTTTCTGAACTTTTGTATTCTGTAAGAACTGTTTTCGATGTTTTCGAAATTTTTTCTATTTTTGAAAAGCATTTTATATTTTGTAGTAACTATTTTTTATTCTGCTAGAACTATTTTGGATTCGTTTAAAATATTTTTTCTATTTTGTAAGAATAATTTTTGTTTTGTAAGAACTATTTTGGATTTTTTAGAACTTCTTGTATTTTGTAAGAATTATTTATGTTCAGTAAAAATTATTTTTAGAATACGTTTGAACTTTTGTATTCAATTAGAACTATTTGGGATGTTGTTAGAATTTTCATATTTTGAAGCAAGTGTTTCATAGAGACACACACACACACACACACACACACACACACACACACACACACACACACACACACACACACACACACACACACACACACACACACACACACACACACACACACACACACACACACACACACACACACACACACACACACACACACACACACACACACACACACACACACACACACACACACACACACACACACACACACACACACACACACACACACACACACACACACACACACACACACACACACACACACACACACACACACACACACACACACACACAGAGACGACATAAACACAGAGATGACACACACACACACACACACACACACAGACACGACACACACAAAGACACGACTTACACAAAGAGATGACACACTCACACAGAGACCACAAACACACACACACACACACACACACACAGAGAGAAGACACACACACAGAGATGACACACTCAAAGTGACGACTTACACATAGATACGACACAAACACACAGAGACAACAAACACACAGAGATGACAAACATAGAGAGACGACACGAAAACAGAGACGACAAACACACAGAGACAACACACACACAGATATGAAACACACAAAGCGACGACACACGCACAGAGAGGACAAAACACACAGAAACGACACACACACATAGAGACAACACAGACATATATATGACAGACACAGAGACGACACACACACATAGAGACAACACAGACATAGAGATGACAGACACACAGATACAAAACACCCACAGAGACGACACACACACATAGAGACAACACAGACATAGAGATGACAGACACACAGATACACAACACACACAGAGACGACACACACGCACAGAGTCCACTCACACACACACACACACACACACACACAGAGACGACACACACAAAGAGAAGAATCACACAGAGAGAGGACACACATAGAGACAACACGCATACCCACACAGAGACAACATCCACACAGAGACGACACACACACAGAGACTACACACTCACAGTGACGACTTACACATAGAGAACATAGAGACGACAAGCACACAGAAACGACACACGCGCACACACACACACACACACACATACACAGATACGACACACACATAGAGCCAACACAAACACTGAGACGACACACACATACAGAGACCACAACACAGAGAGACACCACACGCAATCAGAGAAGACAAACACACAGATACAACACACACACAGATACGACACATCCACAGAGAGGAAACATGCACAGAGACGACACACACACACACACACAGAGTCCACTCAAACAGAGAGAGGACAAAAATCTGAACTGAAGTGAAAAATTTTTAGTTTCTCTGGGAAAAAATAGAATTGATCTGTAAGTTATTTCTTTTTTCATTGAGAAAATTCAGAAGAGAACTTGAACTTTGATCATTTTCAGACTGAAAAGATCAAAAGATATAAAAACTTTTTCTATCTTCTACGGAAAAATTTAGAATAGAACTTTAAATTTCTTTATGTGTTGATGAACTTAAAAACTGATGTGGAAGATTTTTATTTTTCTTTGGAGAAATTAGAATTGAAATGTAAGTTCTTTAATAAAATTCGGGATTTAGTTAACTTTTCATGAACAAAGAATAACTTTTTATATCTTCTATGAAAAATTTGGATCACTACTTTAAATTTTTCCATCTCTTTGAGAAAATCTGAACTGAAGTGAAAAATTTTTAGTTTCTCTGGGAAAAAATAGAATTGATCTGTAAGTTATTTCTTCTTTCATTGAGAAAATTCAGAAGAGAACTTGAACTTTTCTTCACCTCGTTGAGAAAATTAGAAATTAAATGAAGCTTTTTATCTTCCTGGAAAATATTCACATTCATAGTATAACGATTCCTATCTTCTACACTAAAATTTAGAACATTAATTTAAAGTTGTTTATGTCTTTCGGAAAAATTACAGAATTAAAGTGGAGCTCCTTATCTTCATAGTGAAATATTCATGATCAATGTGTAACTTTTTATATATTCTACAAAAAATTTGGATGAAATCTTTAAATTTATGACTTTGGTTAAAAATCTGACTTAAAGTGGAAACTTTTTATATTCTTTGTAAATATATAATTGATCAATAACTAATTTCTTTTTTTTATTGAGAAAACTCAGAAGAGAAGTTAAAATTTTCTTCACTTCCTTGAGAAAATTTAAAATTGAAGTACAACTTTGTCTTTCGTGAAAATATTCACACTTGTTTTTTATCTTCATTGAAATTATTCACAATCAAAGTATAACTTTTTCTTGCAAAATACAAAATAATTGTTACAAAACCAAAAGATTTCTAACAACATTAAAAATAGTTCTTACAGAATATAAAAGTTCAAACAAAATCCAAAGAAGTTCTTACAAAACATAAATAATAATTAAAAAATACAAAAAGTTTTAAGAAATACAAAATACTTACTAAAAAAAGAAAATTTTTATTACTCAATTCAAACTGACTTTACACAACTCCACAATATTCATAATAAAATATGAAATAATTGGTGCTATATATCAATTACTTGATTCAACACTCTAACTCTCTAACAACATCCCAAATAGTTATTATAGCAGACAAAATATTCAAACTTATTCCAAAAATAATTCTTACTAATAAGAAACAATTCTTTAAAAATAAAAAAATTTTTAATAAAATCTAAAATAGTTCTTAAACAACAAAACTATTCTTATAAATAGAAAAAATCCTTTACAAAACTCAAAAATATTTTTAACAGAATTAAAAATAGTTTCTGCAAAATATGAAATACTTCTCACAGAGCACGGAAATTTTAAAAACACCGAAAGTAGTTCTTACAGAATACAAAAAGTTCAAACAAATTCCAAAAATAGTTCTTAAAAAAACAAAAATCATTCTTACGAAATACAAAAATACTTTAGACGAATCCAAAATAGTACTAACAGAATAAAAAAATGGTTGTTTCAAAACTTGAAATACTTTTTACAAAACAAAAATATTTCTTAAAACAGCAAAAATAGTTCTTACAGAATATAAAAAGTTCAAACAAAATCAAAATTGTTCTTACGAAACATAAAAAATTGTTAAAAATGTAAAAAGTTCTAAGAAATCCAAAATAGTTCTTACAAAACAAAAATTATTCGTAGTAAATACAAAAATACTTTATCCCCACTGGTTCCTACACATTGCAAAAAAGTGAGCAGTACGACTACATGCTATTTGTATACCTTTCCTTGGCACCTTTCCAAACGAGCGGGGATTCCCCACTGGTTTATTTCATTTTTTTAAGGTTCATTTAGACGAGGTTACGTGCGCGCACGTAACCTCGTCTAAATGAACCTTAAAAAAAATGAAATAAAGCTATGTCGACTTTACATATCTCTCCCGATTGGTCCCTAAAAAAACCAGTCTGGTTGAAAACGTGGAGTTTTTGTACTGCTCACTTTTTTGCAATGTGTAGGAACCAGTGGGGAATCCCCGCTCGTTTGGAAAGGTGCCAAGGAAAGGTATACAAATAGCATGTAGTCGTACTGCTCACTTTTTTGCAATGTGTAGGAACCAGTGGGGATAAAGTATTTTTGTATTTACTACGAATAATTTTTGTTTTGTAAGAACTATTTTGGATTTCTTAGAACTTTTTATATTTTTTAAGAATTATTTATGTTTCGTAAGAACAATTTTGATTTTGTTTGAACTTTTTATATTATGTAATAACTATTTTTGATGTTTTAAGAAATATTTTTGTTTTGTAACAAGTATTTCAAGTTTTGCAACAACTATTTTTTTATTCTGTTAGTACTATTTTGGATTTGTCTAAAGTATTTTTGTATTTCGTAAGAATGATTTTTTTTTTTTAAGAACTATTTTTGGAATTTATTTGAACTTTTTGTATTCTGTAAGAACTACTTTCGGTGTTTTTAAAATTTTCGTGCTCTGTGACAAGTATATAATATTTTTCAGAAGCTATTTTTAAATCTTTTAAAAATATTTTGGATTTTTTTAAATTATTTTTTATATTTTTATTAATAGTTTTGTTTTTTATTTAATATTTTATATTTTATTAAAACTTTTTGTATATTTAAATAATTTTTTCTTATTTTTAATAAATATTTTCTTAATAATTTTTAATTTTTTTTATTATATAATAAATATATTTTATGATGTTATAAATTTAGTGTCTTGAAGCAAGTATTTGGTATTTTGCACCAAGTATTTTATATTCTGTTAGAGCTATTGTGGATTTGTGTAAAGTATTTTTGTATTTATTACGAAAAATTTTTGTTTTGTAAGAACTATTTTGGATTTCTTAAAACTTTTTGTATTTTTTAAGAATTATTTCTGTTTTGTAAGAACTGCTTTGGATTTTGTTTGAACTTTTATATTCTGTAAGAACTATTTTTAATATTGTTAGAAATCTTTTGGTTTTGTAACAAGTATTTTGTATTTTGCAATAAAAACTTATACTTTGATTGTTAATAATTTAAATGAAGATAAAAAACAAGTGTGAATATTTTCCCGAAATACAAAGTTGTACTACAATTTAAAATTTTCTCAAGGAAGCGAAGAAAAGATTAACTTCTCGTCTGAGTTTTCTCAATAAAAAAAAAAGAAATTAGTTATTGATCAATTATATTTTTAAAAATAATATAAAAAGGTTACACTTCAATTCAGATTTTTCCATAAAGTCATAAATTTAAAGCGTTCATAAAAATTTTTTGTATAATATATAAAAAGTTACAAATTAATCATGAATATTTCACTATGAAGATAAGGAGCTACACTTTAATTCTGTAATTTTTCCGAAAGACATAAACAACTTTAAAGTAATGTTCTAAATTTTAGTCTAGAAGATAAGAAAAGTTATACTATGAATGTGAATATTTTCCAGGAAGATAAAAAGCTTCATTTAATTTCTAATTTTCTCAACGAGGTGAAGAAAAGTTCAAGTTCTCTTCTGAATTTTCTCAATGAAAAAATAAATAACTTACATATCAATTCAATTTTTTCCCAGAGAAACTAAAAATTTTTCACTTCAGTTCAGATTTTCTCAAAGAGATGGAAAAATTTAAAGTACTGATCCAAATTTTTCGTAGAAGATAGAAAAAGTTATTCTGTGATCATGAAAAGTTAACTAAATTCCGAATTTTATTAAAGAACTTACATTTCAATTCTAATTTCTCCAGAGAAAAATAAAAATCTTCCACATCAGTTTTTAAGTTCATCAACACATAAATAAATTTAAAGTTCTATTCTAAATTTTTCCGTAGAAGATAGAAAAAGTTTTTATATCTTTTGATCTTTTCAGTCTGAAAATGATCAAAGTTCAAGTTCTCTTCTGAATTTTCTCAATGAAAAAAGAAATAACTTACAGATCAATTCTATTTTTTCCCAGAGAAACTAAAAATTTTTCACTTCAGTTCAGATTTTCGTCCTCTCTCTGTTCGAGTGGACTCTATGTGTGTGTGTGTGTGTGTCGTCTCTGTGCATGTGTCCTCTCTGTGGGTGTTTCGTATCTGTGTGTGTGTTGTCTCTGTGTGTTTGTCGTCTCTGTTTGCGTGTCGTCTCTCTATGTGTTGTCGTCTCTGTATGTGTGTGTCGTCTCTGTGTTTGTGTTGTCTCTCTGTGTGTGTCGGATCTGTGTATGTGTGTGTGTGTGTGTGTGTGTGTGTGTCGTTTCTGTGTGCTTGTAGTCTCTATGTTCTCTCTGTGTAAGTCGTCACTTTGAGTGTGTCGTCTCTGTGTGTGTGTGTCGTCTCTGTGTGGATGTTGTCTCTGTGTGTGTATGTGTGTTGTCTCTATGTTTGTCCTCTCTGTGTGTGTTTTGTCTGTTTGTGTTTGTTGTCTCTGTGTGTTTTGTGATCTGTGTGTGTGTGTGTGTGTGTGTGAGTGGACTCTATGTGTGTGTGTCGTCTCTGTGGGTGTTTTGTATCTGTGTGTCTGTCATCTCTATGTCTGTGTTGTCTCTATGTGTGTGTGTCATCTCTGTGGGTGTTTTGTATATGTGTGTCTGTAATCTCTATGTCCGTGTTGTCTCTATGTGTTTGTGTCGTCTCTGTGTCTGTCTTCTCTATGTCTGTGTTGTGTCTCGGTATGTGTGTGGTCTCTTTGTGTGTGTCGTGTATGTGTGTTTTGTACTCTCTGTACGTGTGTCGTCGCGTTGTGTGTTTCATATATGTGTGTTTGTTGTCTCTGTGTGTTTGTCGTCTCTGTTTTCGTGTCGTATCTCTCTGTGTGTGGTCTCTGTGTGTTTGTCGTCTCTGTGTGTTTGTGTCGTGTCTCTGTGTAAGTCGTATCTGTGTGTGTGTCATCTCTGTGTGTGTGTGTGTGTCGTCTCTCTGTGTGTGTGTGTGTGTGTGTGTGTGTTTGTCGTCTCTGTGTGTGTGTGTCATCTATTTGCGTATGTCGTCTCTTTGTGTGTGTCGTCTCGTGTGTGTGTGTGTGTGTGTGTGTCATCTCTGTGTGGATGTTGTCTGTCTCTGTGTGTGTGTGTTTGTGTGTGTGTGTGTATGTGTGTGTGTGTGTGTGTGTGTGTGTGTGTGTGTGTGTGTGTGTGTGTGTGTGTGTGTGTGTGTGTGTGTGTGTGTGTGTGTGTGTGTGTGTGTGTGTGTGTGTGTGTGTGTGTGTGTGTGTGTGTGTGTGTGTGTGTGTGTGTGTGTGTGTGTGTGTGTGTGTGTGTGTGTGTGTGTGTGTGTGTGTGTGTGTGTGTGTGTGTGTGTGTGTGTGGTGTGTGTGTGTGTGTTGTCTCTATGAAACACTTGCTTCAAAATATGAAAATTCTAACAACATCCCAAATAGTTCTAATTGAATACAAAAGTTCAAACGTATTCTAAAAATAATTTTTACTGAACATAAATAATTCTTACAAAATACAAGAAGTTCTAAAAAATCCAAAATAGTTCTTACAAAACAAAAATTATTCTTACAAAATAGAAAAAATATTTTAAACGAATCCAAAATAGTTCTAGCAGAATAAAAAATAGTTACTACAAAATATAAAATGCTTTTCAAAAATAGCAAAAATTTCGAAAACATCGAAAACAGTTCTTACAGAATACAAAAGTTCAGAAAAATCCGGAAATAGTTCTTACAAAATACAAAAATACTTTAGACAAATCCAAAATAGTTCTAACAGAATAAAAAAAATAGTTCACAGATTAAAAAACATTTGCTGCATAATACAAAACACTTGCTTCAAAATATGAAAATTCTAACAACATCCCAAATAGTTCTAATTGAATACGAAAGTTCAAACATATTCTAAAAATAATTTTTACTGAACATAAATAATTCTTACAAAATACAAGAAGTTCTAAAAAAATCCAAAATAGTTCTTACAAAACAAAAATTATTCTTACAAAATAGAAAAAATATTTTAAACGAATCCAAAATAGTTCTAGCAGAATAAAAAATAGTTACTACAAAATATAAAATGCTTTTCAAAAATAGCAAAAATTTCGAAAACATCGAAAACAGTTATTACAGAATACAAAAAGTTCAGAAAAATCCGGAAATAGTTCTTACAAAATACAAAAATACTTTAGACAAATCCAAAATAGTTCTAAAAGAATAAAAAAAAGTTCTTGCAAAATACAAAATACTTGTTAAAAAACCAAAAGATTTCTAACAACATTAAAAATAGTTCTTACAGAATATAAAAGTTCAGACAAAATCCAAAGAAGTTCTTACAAAACAGAAATAATTCTTAAAAAATACAAAAAGTTTTAAGAAATCCAAAATAGTTCTTACAAAACAAAATTATTTGTAATAAATACAAAAATACTTTACACAAATCCACAATAGTTCTAACAGAATATAAAATACTTGATGCAAAATACCAAATACTTGCTTCAAGACACTAAATTTTCTAACAACATCCCAAATAGTTATTATAGCATACAAAAAATTCAAACTTATTCCAAAAATAATTCTTACAAAGCAGAAACAATTCTTGCACAATACAAAAAGTTGTAAGAAAATTGAAAATAGTTCTTAAACAACAAAAACTATTCTTAAAAATAGAAAAATCCTTTACACAAATCCAAAGTAGTTTTAACAGAATTAAAAATAGCTTTCTGCAAAATATGAAATACTTGTCACAAAGCCCGAAAATTCTAACAACACCGAAAGTAGTTCTTACAGAATACAAAAAGTTCAAACAAATTCCAAAAATAGTTCTTAAAAAACAAAAATCATTCTTACAAAATACAAAAATACTTTAGACAAATCCAAAATAGTACTAACAGAATAATTGTTCTTACGAAACAGAAATAATTCTTAAAAAATATAAAAAGTTGTAAGAAATCCAAATTATTTCTTACAAAACAATAAATTATTATTAAAAATAAAAAAATAGTTAACACAAATCCAAAATAGTTCTAACAGAATAAAATAGAATTCCATTTTTTATCCAAAGTTATTCCAAACTCAGAATTTTGAAATTTATTCCAAAGTATTCCAAAGTTACTATTCATCGCCAATTTTTTACGTATATTCAAATTTTATACAAAATTGAAATTGCAAAGTTAAACATAGGATGTATTAATCAACTTGCAATTACTGATTTAAATATTTTAAAAAACAATTAACCAATGATTTAAGGGACCGATACTTCACATACTCTCTCAGTTAGGCCTGGGTATGATTTGGAAAACAATCAAAAATTGAATAAAAAAAAGAGTTTGTGAACCAAAAGTAAGAATTGTAATTTCCTCTTACTGCTTGGCAATCTGTAGTAGTAAAAAGCAGTTTTATTTAGATTAAACCATGATCTACTTAATAATTGTTAATTATTACATTTATCTTTTCAGTTTGGTGAGTTTCTGTTCCACTTCATTAGATCAAGTAGGTTTTTTGACGATTTGACGATTTGTTCAACCATCTCCTATTCAACTATAAATAGTGACTGGTGTTGTTTATATCCATATTCAGAATCCACAAATAAGAAGGTAAATAAGGAGCGACACTGTTCAATAGTAACCAAAACTCCAAAAACTGGAATTTTGATATCCATGGGTACATCAATAGAAACATAACAATAGTAACCGAAACTCTAAAAACTGGAATCTTGATATCCATGGATATATCAATAGAATCATATTTTTTATGCTGATTTCAAATATATAAGTGATTTCAAATCATTAAATTTAGTTTTACAAATAAAAAGTTATGCGCCTGAGAAGATGTTTTACCAATCAAAAGTTATGCGCCTGAGAAGATTTGCATTATTTTTTGAATAAAGGAGGAAACTCACCCTAAAAGTCATTGAATTTTAATCAAAATCATACCGTTCGATTCAGTGTACTTTTCGGAGCTAGATTTCTTAGTCTTTCGTTGGGGTGTGTGTTGTCTGAAATCTATGATTTGGGATGTGTTGCTTGCTATTTTTTTTTTTTTTACTTTTCTGAGCTGGATTTCTTTGCTTTTCACAGGTGTAATATATAAGTTTTTTTTTTGTCACTCTAATAAGTTTTATCGCTATTTTTTTTTTTTTTTTTTTTTTAAATGAAAGTAATGAACAACATTAATATTTTTTCAAAAATTTAGTGGTAAGGAACTGTAAGTAAGGAGCAACACTGTTCAATAGTAACCGAAACTCAAAAAACTGGAATTTTGATATCCATGGATACATCAATAGAAACATATTTTTATGCTGATTTCAAATATATAATTTTTTATTTATTTAATTATGTGAACGATCAAATGTCTGTCTCATCCTTAACTTGTTACTCTTTATTGTGAAGTTGTTGTTTTTTTCCAATTTTTTAAAGAAAATAAGTTAGAATGAAAATCAAGAATTTAGCATATTTTAAGTTTAAAATGAAAAGTATTCATATGAAGGAAATAGGCTTCTTAATAATTTAATATACTTTTACTTTCAGAGTTCTGTAATGAAACCCGACAAAGAGTGTAATGACCGAGTGTAATGACCTGTTTACCTACCAGAAAAACCGGAAGGAACGTAAAGTCGTAGAATTCATTAGAAGGACTATACTTATAATAATATAATTTGGGGTAAAAATTTGCACATTAAGGGTGTGGGGGGGGGGGGGGGTAAAATTAAAACCCAGAAAGGGGTTAAAACCCTAATTCAACCTAACCTTACCCCCCCCCCCCTAATGTGCAAATATATAACCTAAATTATACAAGTCCAATGCATTCTGTCGCTCGTCATTTATCTTTGTGGCTATGAAATCGGTTTACTCAGATCGTACATTCAGAAAATTTTTTGACTGTTTGGTATCATGGTTGCAGCGGTAGCTACAACCTAGTAAAGAGCGAACCACAGCCCCTAGTGACTAAAAGCTAAAAAACTTTAAAACGGTCTTTTTTCTTCTTTTTTTCCAGGCCTAGCGGGTTACTAGAACATCATAGAGAGGCGCTGAAGAGCTCATTTAAAAGCTATTTCTCATATGTACGTGGTTACAAAATAAAAGTTCAAAATAGGGATAAAATCCTTTTTAATAGACAGTGTACAGAAATTCACAAAAAATCCCAGATATTTCGATCACATATACAGTGACCGTCATCAGTAGTAAAAACCATTACTGATGTATTTTTACTACTTATGACGGTCACTGTATATGTGACCGAAATATCTGGTATTTTTTGTGAATTTCTATACACTGTCTATTAAAAAGGATTTTATCCCTATTTTGAACTTTTATTTTGTCGTCATGGAAAGGCAGTGTGGTCTCTGAAATTATCTATGTACGTGGTTTATATAAATTCCACGATCCGCAAGTGCCATATGGCACAAAAAGGGTACTTTATGCCATTTCTCAAGGGGTGGGGCTAGCCGGCAACCAGAACATCGTAGATAGATTTTTGATAGCTCATATAAAAATTATTGCTCAAATTTACGTTCTTCCTATAAATTCCGCCATTTGCAAGTTTCAAATGGTACTAAAAACTGCACTTATTGTGCCATGTCTCAAGTAGAAAAGCTGGGGGTAGTGGCTACCAGAAATTCTTAGAGTGATGTTTAATAGCTCATTTGAAAACTTTTGCTCATATCTACGGGCTTTTATCAATTCTACAATTCGTAAGTGAGATATAGCGCTGAAAACAACACTTTTGGTGCCACTTCTTAAGTGGAAAATCTTGAAAGTATAAAAGGGTATAATTGTAATAATTATGATCCAAAACCCTTAACTCAAGGTTTGCAAGAACACCTCCCGCAGGTTCCTCCTCCAGGCCCCCTTAATAAGCTACGCAATTAAAGTCTTACAAAGACCAATATATTAAATTACATTATTAGAGGCGTGGTTCTCCTAGTATAGCGCTGGACTTCAAGATAGATTATAATGCGTTTGATTCCTCCTTGGTATTTTTATTTTCAATCATGGTTTGTCCCTTTTTATCATTACTTTTTAGATAATCTACTATTTTTGCAAATGTGATGCACTCATTTTTCAAAGCATATCCCGGGAAGACTCATTTTAAAGATATTACTCATATCTACGTGCTTTCTATCAATTTTACCATCCATAGGTGGCATATGGCACTAAAAACGGCACTTTTGGTGCCACCTTCAGTGGAAGAGTTTGGAAGCATAAGACGGTACTATTGCATCAATTATGGTCCAAAGCCCTTAACTGGAGGTTTATAAGAACCCCGCACATATACTCCCCCCTCCAAACTCCCTGTGTAATTTTCATAAATATTCTACTCATCTTAAAAGTAAAAGATTATTGCGAAAACAAAATTAACTAAAACTAAAAACTTTTCAACTAAAAATCTACCAAAAATTAAGCTTGAATGATCAACACTTTTGAATTAAACCTTCAAACTTCACTCTGCGATGAAGCCTGTGGGCTAGTTCTAATGGCGGTAATTGAGTGGAAGGGACGTCCTTGTCCCCTTATTTTTTGCTCTTGGTAAGGTTTTGGAAAACACCTTTTTTTGTTATTTCATTGAAAAAGGCATTTTTTTCATTTGAAAAAATGGGTGGAAATACAAAAACTAGACTTTATTGGAAAGTGCTATCCAGTCAAATTTTTAAAAATCGATTTGATACAAATATAACCTTTTAAATGCACTATTAAACAGTTCCCTAAGTTTCCCAATAAAGCTAAGGAGTGCCTCTAAAGCTTAAAAACAGCAGAGATTATTCCGTATAAATAAAAAAAGATCATGGCAGGGTTGTTTCTTCATTAAATTTGAATCAAAAACCAGCAAAGATTAATGTAAAAAAAACAAAGTTTTTCCGAGGGAAGCAAAGAGCAAAGTTAAAACTTCAAACGGACAAACATTATTCCTTTATAGCATGTCTAATATATATCAATCAAACTAGTACAAATAAACCAACTAATTATATTTCCCTGTGTTTCTAGGATTATAGAAAACTAGCGCTTTACTGAAAACACAAAATAATATTGGAGTTTTGGTACAGTAAAAGCAAACCATTTAAGGACACCTTTTACAGAATAAAACTATTATTAATCCCATTTAGGATAAATCCCTTTTAAGATAAATAACAATTCAGTTTAGGATTGTTGCTTTATTTTGTTTTTTCTCGTTTAATTTGGTATCACTTCTGCACGATGGATCATTTCAATGCCAGGCTGTCGCTTTCGTTTTGAAAAGGACATATCACGATTACTTTGTAGATAAGTTTGAAGTAAATCCATCTTGATTGTAGTAGGACTATAGACTAGCTTTAGAATTTGTGTCATAGCTTGAAACTCACTGTTGTATAGAGACAAATAACCATATTTTCAGAGTTCATATTATGTCTTATTTGATCTTCATTTCAAGTAATACTAAAGCATATTTCTTACATCTTAAGATTGTTTATTAATGACTATTGATATTATAGCTTATAGTACTATTGAATATTATTTCAAGATGCTACCTGATAAATTAATCCAATAATCTGTATGCTGTTCAATGACTTTGTGGGTATTGAAAAAATATTTAATTCTACGCTTATGTTTTTAAGATAATTTTAATTGTATATGGAAAGTCACTGATGTCACAACTGGTGCAAGACTATGAAAATCTTTATAGATTAGTTTATGGTTGTAAGGCTTCATACTCACTTTTCACTTCCAAATCAATATTCCTGTTTTTAATACTTGATTTTTGTGTTTTCCGTAAAGCGCTAGTTTTCTATAATCCTAGAAATACAGGGAAACATAATTAGTTGGTTTATTTGTACTAGTTTGATTGATATATATTAGACATGCTGTGAAGCAATAATTTTTGTCCGTTTTAAGTTTCAAATTCGCTCATTACTTCCCTTGGAAAAACTTTGTTTTTTTAGATTAATATACATTCAGCTGAGTTAATTTGTTTGCTTTAAGTTACAAACCTAGCTCTGTTACATAAAATCGTTTTATGATCCTGTATTTATTATTAACTTCGATAAAGGGTTTTCAGTTAGGGTGATTATAATTGAGCACTTTTTAGTTTTTACTCGACAATAATACATTCTTGGCATTGCACTCAAAAGCACTATCATTATGCGTCATATGGTCACTTAAACTTGGCGCGATCAGTGTCAATTTACAAAATCATTCGTGATAATTCACATTTGCTTTCAAATGATCCCTTTTTCGCCTTTCTGTTACCATTTGTTTTGTTTTACGCCATTGTGGAAAAAAAGGCAAGAAGAAAGAAAAGAGGTTCATATGTAGCATATACGATAGATACATGTTTCTACTTAGCAGTGGTCCTAAATAGATTGTAAAGCAAAATAAATTTTTAATTTAAATTTTACATCGAAAACCCTTGGAAAACGTAAATTAGGGAAGCATAAATAATATAGAGTAAATCAATGTGCGGGACTTTTATGTTATCTCCTCGACAGTTTTTTCCTGTTACCAATTAAAGACTTGACCATACTTCGAGAAAGGTATTTTGAAAGTTTAATGCTCTCACTCCTCATTATTCCGTCTAACCTACTTCCCTAAAAAGGAATTACACGGTACAGGAGACGATACAAGTAAGTTAACAAGAATTTGCATGATTTGATTTCCTGTCTGAGATCTTTACTGAGGTTCAAAAGAGACAGCCTGTTACTACTATTTTAGTTCTTTATATTAGACAAATTATTCCAATCCATTTACTATGCAAAGAAATTTAAGAGTAGCAGTAAGTTACATATTACATTCAACAGGTAAAGATGCCTTTTATCACATGACAGGCGAAGGCCTTAGTTTTTATTTGTATAAGCATACTAGCAAAAAATACTGTCAGACGACAGGCAGAAAAAATAGCGCATGCTCACTTGTGAGGGCTAAGGCTGTATCCAGAAAGGGCTGTTTGGGGGTTTGAACCCCCTCCAAATTTTTGCCCGACTCATAAAAACGTTACAAAAATGCATATGAACAAATTTTTGATGTGTTTTTAGATTTTTATTTGATTTTTAGATTTTTATTAAACTTCTTTACGGAGTAGCAGTGCTAACAGGTAACGTCAAAAGAACAGCCTGAAGAAGAAACACATTTGGAAAAAAGGTGACGTCACATTCCGTCGCACAGCACAATTAGGCCTCTCTGATACCGGAACATTCTCCCACTTGATGCGCCATAGCTCAATCTCTCGCTTCAGACAGTCTGGTTCGGGAAGAATATCGCCATACAATTCAACCAATGACTGCAAATTTAATGCCTTCAGATCGACAGAAACAGTTTTGGCCGGAGAAAGCACGCTGAGATTTGAGAGCAATTTCTGGTGAAGATCAAATCGTTGTTTCAGCTTGGAAGTGAAGTGGTCCATGAGAAAGGAATAAAGGGCGAGGTTCTATAGTGGTTCAGAATGTCTGGATCGTCTGCATGTATACTCCGGCCACCTCTCGTCCTTGGACGAGTCATCTCCAGTCCTTAGTCGCTGGCAAAACGCTGAGCTTCGTCGAAAATAGACGGGAAAGCAGTAGTAGCATTTCTCCGCAATTGCTTTTTTTTGAAAGGACAGTTTCAACGTGCCTGCATGCAGCTGCCAAATCACAGTCAACTGACTGAAGAGTCTTGTACTGTGGAAGCGTAAGGCAAAAAATCTCTTTGACCACAAGGAGACACAAAAAAAATTGCGAATGGTTCATCGTGTCCAGAAAGTGCGCCACTTTTGCAGACGTTTCGGCATTTCCGTTTTCTTCAAGAGCTTCCAGAGATTGCAGGATTGGTGGGTTCAGCTCAAGAAAACGCAAGACCGAATCGTGGCGCTCTGCCCATCTTGTTTCGCAGAGTCCGGTTAAAGTTTGTTTCCTTGAATCCGATAGTATTTCGTTGATCTTCTCTTTTAAATTATGTGTCCTGAGTGGGGAAGTATGATAAATATTGCAGACCTGTGACAAGACACCGACAAAATGCTTAAACGCCGGAATAGAGCATACAGAAGAGATGACCAGGTTGACCAAGTGTGCACTACAATGGACGTAAAGCGCATTCGGATAATTTTCACGTATAACGGCCTGGACACCCCTAAGATGCCCACTCATCGCTTCTGCACCACCATATCCCTGACTAACTACCTTGTTCAGATTAAGACCAAGGCTTTCGAGAAATTGCAGGATTGATGAAGCCAGACCTTTCCCAGTCAAATCAGAAACTAGGGTAAAACCAAGAAGTTCCTCATTCAGGTTCCCTTTAAAAGTGTAGCGGACGCAAACAGACAGCTGCTCAGTATTTGAGACGTCCGCCGTTTCATCGGCAAGCACCGAAAAGCATGGACTTACGTTTACTCTTTCCAAAATAGACGGTTGAAGAAGCTCCCCAGATAAGGCGATAATACCATTCTGGATGATGGAAGAAAGATATGTGGCATTTCCCTCTGCAGAAAGAAGATGGTTCTTCAGAACATCATCATCACCGTGTCTCGCCCAAAGCTGCAGTAATGCTCGGAAGTTGCCATCATTGTGAGAGCGTTCTGGATCCGAGACCAAAATCGGGCCGGAATCGTTGGCACCACGAAGGGCAAGGTGTTGCCGCCCACAATTTATCACCGTCTCAACAATTGGTCGCAACTTCTGGCAATTTTCTTGAACCTGTGCTTTACTCGCCACGTCTAGTTGGTGCAAGATTATTTCTTGCCTTTTCTCCGAGACAGAAATGAAGTTTTCAGCCGATACGGTGAAATTTATATGAAACTGTGCTTGTTGGTGAGCTGTGAAGCACTCTATCGCATCCTTCCAGTTCCTGAATGGTTTGATGACTAGATTCCCTAGGCACTGGTGGCAGCCTTTGCCAGCTGTCTCTGACGAGAACAGAATGCAAAATCTATAAAAAGTAGCGTCCTCAGACGGAGAGTAGGACAACCGGCTGAAACGAGCGAGCCAAGTTAACTGATACTTCAGCTTCCGTTTTTCGGATACTGGAAAAATGTCGGAGATATCTGGAGTCCAAGGGCTCTTAAGCAAACGCAGTTTAGAATTTGCATCGAGACTGGATGATCTGTTGACAAAACGACCGATGTCATTTGCAAACGATGACAAAGACTGGGTTGGTGGTGCGTGTTGTGTCGTGGTTGGTTCCAGTCTGCGTGATTCAGAAGCTTCAACGATGGCTCCAGTGAACTCCAGATCCACAGGTGTAGATGAATGCCCCACAGAAGTTCCGCTAAAGCAACTGTCAAAAACATCCCTGGTCCACTTGGGGGCGAAAAACGACGTAATGTCACACTTCCTCTGCATGTTGAAAATCGCTCTTTTCTTACCGAAGTTCGAAATTGAACTGACAATCTTGCACCCTCCTTTTATAACATTTACCTCGAGCTCCCATTAATTCTAATTTACTATGCAACGTCAGATGAACATGGGATTACCTATTTTGCAATTAGGTAACCCCATGTTCACCCGACCTTGCGCAGTAAATTAAGATTAATGAGATAGTAAATTAGGAACGCAATTAGTAATTACGTAAGCGATTGCAAAACCGTTTACCCTCAAAATCCAATAGGATTTTGTGTGGGAGCATATTTTTTTTCTGGTAAGGTTTTGTCTTTATGGATTTTTTTAAGACTAATTTTCGACTCGGTCAAAAATTTCTGGAGGGGGGAGGGGGTTAAACCGGGTAACCCCCCCCCCCCTCCAACCCCCTCCCCACCCTGGATACGGCCCTGAAAAAAGCAAAAGAAAAAATAAGTCAATAAAAGCGTTTATTTCAAAAGCAACATAAGCATAATCATCAAGAAACAACCGAACCATCAAACATAATGAACAACCAACAAACATCAACATAACATAACCAGTAACCATCAAACAGCATCAGCATAACATAACCAAGAAACATAACCAACAGACATAACCATCAAACATAACCAACATAACATAATAACCAACAAATCACATAACCAACACTCATAACCAACAACTAACAAGCATCAAACAACATATCATAACCATCCAACATCAACATAGCAAACAACCATCAAACAAAATAATCAACATAACCATCAAACATCAACATAACCAACAAAGAACATAACCATCAAACATCAACAAACACCATAACCAAGATAACAAACAAACATATTTTAATTTCCCTATGTTAATTTCTCTAGGGATGACTTTGAAAGCAGTGATGGGATACTACTTAAGAGAGAATTCAACCCAGTCTTTTCAATCCATGTAATTTCTTATCGTTTTTTTTTTATTACGGTATTTAAAAACAAACGTTTTCAATTGAAAGCTATTGAATCCACAATGAGAGAGGAGCTTTCAACCCCTCAGTAACAATCTTGAACTCTTAATAGGTATTTTTTTTTATCTAGATTCGTTTTTCGAATAAGAATTCTAAATTTCCTGTTTAAACCATCTTTGCTCTTAACTTGTTTCAGCTATCGAGGTAGACATGGCATAGCAGTCAACACTTAACATCTCCTATACTTTATGTAACTCGAGAACATTTTAAACGTAACCATGTTTTAGACAAATTGGATTGTAATATTTGTACTTCGAAAATACAACATATATACATTTCACTGAGTAGATTGTTGTTGCTTAAAAAAAACGGCTATTCGTACTCTCTTTAAGGCTATCATTTATTGTTGGTATTACATCTTGAGCAAAAATTTTATTTTAAACAGCTCTTATTATGCTCCTGAATTTTCCTACCAAAATTACTGGGGTTCCTTTTCGTTTAATGAATACATCTCCTGATATTTTCGTAAAACAAAAGCACCCAAAACAAGAGACGTAGCTAGAACAAAGCTTGATTGAGGAAGTCTGATCTGATCTTGGAAGTTCTCCTAAAAATGTGCTATTGTTCAATAACGACTTAATATACCATAGTATGTTTAAAGCATCTATAGATTGAATGGCCAATTATTTTAAAGATAAAAATTGCCAGTGACAAGTTACAGGATCAGTTTGATACACCTCTTCTGTCCGAGTAATGTATTAGCTGGAATTTAAAACTTAAAGTGTGTTGTGACACTTGTACGTTTTATTCACAACCTGAAAAATATGACGCATCTGATGACAAAAATGCGAAATAACTGCCTCTTTAGCGTTTGTTGTTTAATTACTGTTCTATTTTTTTTTTTTGGGGGGGGGGGCTTGTATCCGTGTCTTACGTGCTATAAATTGTTTCGTGTTAAACTTTTTCCTGCCACAATAATAAAAAAATAGAAAGAACACCACGCAAATTTGCTTTTAAATAAAAATTGCGCAAGTTTGTCATATTGGTGCTAGCTGGATAATGTCCTGTGAGTCTGGTTGTAAATTATAAGCCTGATATAGGTGCAAAACAGCCAAAATATTCTAAAGAACATTCGAAGAGGATTGGAAGGGAAGTAATATCCCTTCTATACGTTTCACAACGCCAATAGGGGGTGTACCTGGAGTTGCTAACCCCTCACTCATTTTTTTTTCTTAAAGACTTGTTTCTTCAGGGTTAGAGGTAGATGGTTGTTTGCATAAGGTTCTTAGGGTGTTTTTCTTCAAAATTTCTTTTTCTTCTAGATGTTTTCCCCTCAGGGCCTTCTCTGCTCTATTGCTGTTCTGTCTGGGGTAGTACCAACAAATCTCTTCTCTGGTCACTTTGAATAGTCCAAAATAGGGCAGTGAAGGCTACTTTTCTTCCCCCTTAAATTCACCTTTCCTCTGATCTTTATAAGATACTGATATAGCTCCGCTGGATCGTATTGTGGGTAAAAAATATTTTTATTTGACGCATTCTGCTTTTCTAAGTACACTTCCACCGTCTCTGTAGCAGTTTTTCTTACTGACAGGCTCAAGTAGGTACTCTTCTTCTTTGCGTACTTCTTCTCGCAGATTTATTTTACCAAAACGATCATCAACAGCAGCTCAAAGGTCTTCTGTTTATCAATTAGTTCTACTCTGGAACTTCATCCCTCCTGATGTCCCTCCATCTCTTTCTGTAAAGACAGTTTCTCGTCAGGTGTTTCCGTTTTTTTTCTTCTATCCTAATTTATTTGGTAAAAAAACTGCTAATGTTCTAGTTGAGTCATTTCAGCATTCAGCCAAATACTATTTTTGTTGAGTGAGGGGCATAAATTCTTGTAATCCTGACATGTACCTGAACGGTTGTCAGATTTTCGCAAAACCTTGTGGAAGGTGAAAACTCCATTCTGCTGTCTTTTAAAAACAAAGAAATAAAAAAAAAATCTTAATATGAAGAAGAAACGGACCTACAACCATTAGAAGGAAATCAAACAGTTCGTGGCAACGAACTGTAAGTAAGGAACGACCCGGCTAAATAGTAACCGAAACTCTAAAAAACGAAATTTTGATACCAATAGATAAATCAAAAGAATCAGATTTTTATGCTGATTTTAAAGATACAAGTTTCATCAAGTTTAATTCTACCCATAAGAAGTTACACGCCTGAGAAATGTTGCCTTATTTTCGAAAAAAGGAGGGAAATACCCCCTAAACGTTAAAGAACTTTAATGAAAATCACACCATTAGATTCAACGTATCAGATTTCCCAG
Source organism: Artemia sp. Qi Xiang Cuo (assembly GCF_049724085.1). Lineage (NCBI taxonomy): Eukaryota > Metazoa > Arthropoda > Branchiopoda > Anostraca > Artemiidae > Artemia > Artemia sp. Qi Xiang Cuo. The sequence goes on along the minus strand of NC_142797.1, from coordinate 46,348,746 downwards.
CTCTATTAAAAAAAGATCAGAAATTTAATAAAAAAAAACAGTTCGTTTCAACTGAAACTAAGGAGCAACATCAAAACTTAAAACCAACCGATAAATTATCACGCATATGAATGGGTTTGCCCCCTAGTCATTACCTCGCACTTTACGCTAAAGTTTTTTTTTTACTTTCATCAAAGCTATTTATGCTAATTAACGGCCTTTGTGATTAAGAGGTGATTCTTAAAGAATTGGAACAAAATTTGAACTTTAGCGTAAAGAGCAAGATATTGACTAGGGGGTGAACTCCCTAATATACGTAATAAAAATATACGAATATAGAAGTTTGTTGCGTAAGTTAATTCGTAAGTTACGTCAGAGTAGTTATCTAAGTACCATTTTGCTGACGCCCCCGTACCAAACAGGTTTTTCTGGTAGAACCTTATACTTTACTGACGCCCCCGTACCAAACAGGTTGGGTATAATCTGTTTTGGTTCAAGTTTTTCTGACACAATTAACTGAATTTCTATTTCATGATATACAAGTTTTTTTTAGGTTAAATCTGTGTAAGGAAAACCGGTGTGTCTTTTTTAGTTGCCAATATATTCAATTATTTTTTGTATATATTCAGGTTTCAAATTAGGTTCTTCAACAGTTTTGAATAGTCTACTCAACTTAACACTACTGACATTTTTTGTGAACATTTACATAGAAAATGGATAATTCTAAGCAATTTCTGGTGAGTAAAATTTTCTCATTATTATTATAATAAAAAGAAATTGTCTTGTCATTAAGTTAAGGAAGAAATTCTTTCCTTACACTGTGTGGTTACCTCTTTTAAAAAGCTTCCTTCATCATTAAATATTAAATGATTCCAAGTATTTCAATTTTAATAAATATTCAAAAAAAGAGAGACATGTTCACTTCGATTTTGATTCATTGTATATAACAAATTAAGACAGAATTGGCAGAACCAACCACTTTGCTACTGATTAATCTTTTTGACTACTTAAGACAGACAATAGAACTAAGGGTACTTATGCGCCTAGATTCCTAATCTTTAGGAGTTGAAACCTCTACATAGCTCTCTTATAGGCTGAAATTTACGGTGTGATTTTTATCCAGATCAGTGGGGCTTCTTAGGGATGTTTTTGAAAATCAGGAAAATTTTTAAAAAAGTGCTTAGCTTTCGATCGGTAATTTGGCATTAGAATAAAATGTTGATTCTTTTAATGTATTAATTGTTACAAAAGCTTCCTTTTTAGAGTTAAGGTTACTATTAGCCTGATTTGCTCCTTACTTATAGTTCGTTACCATGTACTGTTGGAAAATGTATTTCAGTGATATTTTAGATCATAGTAGCCTAATGGTGCTTTTAGTCTTTAGAAGAAGAACCAAAACAATTTAGAATCTATGCTGCTTGCCTTAGTTTAAGAGCTGAAAATCATTCTAAAAAATCTAAATTTGTAACAATGAGTATTTTATTTCGATAATAAAGGAAAATATAAATATTTATTTAATTGAATAAAAAAAAATTCCAGCTCTCCCTATTTTAATACCAGTTTTTTAAAGCAAAAATAAGCACATATTGCACCCTGTTTAAATCAGAATAATCTGTGGATTCTTAATCTTTATGTCCCAAGGACCAAAATGGACCCATTCCCCTCTGCCGGCTTTTTAGCAGAAAGATAAGCATCTTGCAACTTTTTTGAAGTAGAAAAAAAAGGCTCAAGTAAGGTTTTTTAAAATTTCATGGCAAACCCAGTTTTTTTCGAACTAAGATTCAATAGCTCAAAAAAGTTGTTGAGAACCCCTGATTTTGAAATAAAGATGTTTTTTACACTACTTTAGATGTCTAACATAAACTGAAGTATTTTCCAAATCCCAAAATGCATTTTTTTTCATGCGAAATTTTTGCCTTTTTTTTAAAGGAAGAGGATACGTGCTATAATTCCCCTCTGGAAAAGAAAGCGAGATGGAGTAAAACTGCATTAATGCAAGCCACAAGGCCATCTATTATCAAATACGCTGGTAGAATTACACATGACCTGGACCAGCCAATGGCCGCGAATCTTTTAATGCCGAGGTCCTCTAACGCCAGTGTTAGCTCCACGCAAGTTGGAAAGAATTTGAAAAGGGAATGGGTTGCTTTGTATAATTCCTCAACCTCATTAGATCAAGAGAGGAGGGACCCTCCTCTTCTAGCCGAGCCAGGGACTTCTGATTTACTGCCAGAACTTGTAAGTGTATATATTTTTTCTTCCTTTTTTTTCAAAAATATGACAAAATTTTCTCAGGCGAATAGCTTTTTATGAGTAAAACTTAAAATTTTTTTCTAAACTATTTCATTTTCTTTAATTAACCAAATTAGCGGTATATAAAGGAATGTTTATAACACTTAAATAGATTATCATTCATTTCTATAAAAAAAAAACCTTACCTTGTAACTTCTAACAAAGACATATTCTAATGCAATAATTCCAATATTCCTTTTAAAAACAAAAACTAGCTATTTGAAATACAAGCAGATCACTATTTCACAAATCGTTCTCAAACTACTGTATATTTTGTACTAAGCCGTCGCGCATATCCAATGTTTATCAAATTACTCCATCGTTACTTAATCCGCTTTGAATTTTAAGTAGGGTTCCTTGTAACCGGATGTCTTTTTGCGATAAGAAAGTCTTTTTTAATAATCACTGATTATGTATTTCACACTGATGCGAAGAAACATTATTTTGGGCAAACTCAATTCAAGCAATTATTTTCGTTGAAAGATTCATTCGAGAAAAGAATTTGAGGCTGTTCTATTTGAACAGTGTTGTGAAGTTCGATACATAAGCTCGAAAGGGCATCGATCCTCCTACCTCGAAGGAAGCTCCCGGTTCCCAAGGGTCCCCCCCGGGATGGGTTGGGGGGGGGAGGGGGGCTCAAAAAGGACCTTTTCTTTTAATTGTTCAGGTGGTGGTGGGACAATGACTATGAGAAATTAACAAAGTTTATTAACTATAAAAAAAAATAATGGTTATTTTACATAAAAAATAAAACTTTTTTTTCTACAGATTAAAGATATAGTACCATCAGCAACACCATTGAGTGATGAAGCAAGTGTATTTACAGAAACAATTCTGTCACCACAAGCAGAGCTCAGAGATGAACCTACACTACTTCTAGAGGATATGGAGTGGCATAAAAGGTTTCTTAATGATGTTATTGGGGACATGGCTAGCCTGGAGGACTTAACCTGCGATATTGACATGCTTGAGGATCCGGAGTGGGCAGATAGTTTTATGCGTGAAAATTTAGGTGATGCTAAAAGTGCATCTGAACCGGGTCCTCATAACGAAATTCCATCAGAGGACAATACAGGCTGGCTCGATCAATTGTCCCCAAACACCATGGAATATGTACTAGGAGACCTCATGGCACATCCCCCCAATGTGATTGAACAGACGAGGAGTGGTGGTGTTATTGACAATTCCCTGTCACCCTCCTCCACCATTCCACTTAATTGTATAGATAGTAGTAGTAATACAACAGCAGCTGATTTTTCCGGGGACATTTTTAACGACAACTTTACTATTAGTGAATTTTAGTCCTGAACAAACAGGGACAGGATATGAAAATAGTGCTACGTCCCCGGAATTACGTGAATTTTATTTGTTAGAATCTGCTCTGAGTCATTTGCAAACATACAGGGTAGATTTTAGCCTTCCCGAGGAAAACGCTGGCATTATTTTAAATGACCCCGTAAAAGTTCTCCATAGCTATATCGACAGAATTTGAGCAAAAATTGAGATTCAGATCTAGAATTGGGGTGGTCGAGGGGGAATTAAAGCATCGGTGAATCAAAAAGTTTATTTACAAAAGGGGACATCCGGGGACATTTTTTATTTTCATTTTTCAACAGGCAACCAGACTTTTTACCCAGGTCTAAACGATTTTGAAGACAACTTTTTCAGCTGGGTGAATAAACTAATTTCAACTTTGGATACGTTTAGCGAGAGAGGGAGTGGTTCCACAATTTTATACATTGAACGCATGGATCTTAATCTCAGTAGATTTAAAAAAAACAACTTTAGTTTGAGGGGTGAGCGGGGTAAAAGAATAAAATGCCACTAAGATTTGTCTACTACAAGAGGGGTTCAAGGCTTCAAATTTGACACGGGGCTGCAATGTTTCAAGTACATACTTTTAGCAGCGGTCCATAAGACATTGAAAAATGATTCAACAGTGAAAAATCTCGACAGACATGAACACAACAGTGGAAAAAATTTCCCTAATTTAAATTTTTTTTGTTTCTAAGGAATGTATCGAGGTTCCTTTAAAGAAAAAAGATTATGCTAGAACGAAAAGGAAATTCTGGGGTGGGGGTGGTTTTTTCGCCAGTATGACACAGAATTTGTAGATGGGGGAAAAAACGGATAACAAAGGGGTTTTTTATTCAGTGAGGACACCGATGGTGGAAAATGTTAAAAATTTTGTATGGGTTATTTACAAACCTCCCAAAGATGTAAATTCTTACGGTCATTTTTTACCCGTCACAGCGATAAATCGACTCTTATGTCAAAGTGTTCAGAAAGGTGAACGTTTCTATTGCCCCATGTGCATTTCCTCATTTAGATCTGAGCGAACATTTTCAGACCATATGGGGCATTGCAAAATTCATGGAAATCAGAGAAGAGAAATGCCGGTAGAAGGCAAAGACACTTTACAACTAAAAAATTTTCAAAATTATCTTCTACAATCTGATAAAGTGTCCTTAGATTGTGAAACGAGACTGCTTGAGGTATCGGACCCATTAAGGCCAACTAGAGTCAAGGAACAAAAACTAGCTGCCTGTTTCTATGCACACACACGTTGCAACGCCAACAATAAAGTCAACTTGGAGGAGTTTTTTTACTCTGGACGAGTAGGGCCGTATGGTAAAGTTTTGGTTTCTTTAATAAAAACGGTTAATTGATTTTTCGTTAATTAAAACGGCAAACAAGGCAATTTCACGATTATATCATACCAATTATCCAATGACATTGTCGGATAAAGAGCAACTGGCGCTGGAAAAGGGGACAATTTGCTGGGTATGTAGGGGGGCCCTTTCCCAAAAGACGCGGTGCAGGACCACAATCACCTTATTGACCCCAATTCAACGGGAAAAAGTAACTTTCGAGGGTGGGCTCACAATTCGTGTAATTTAAAAATTAAACAACAACTTTTTCTACCGGTTTTTATACATAACTCTAACTATGATCTAAAGTATTTGCTACCTGCATTGGCACATCTTCAAAGAAATGGAACAGTGGATGATGATGCATGGGTGATAGACAGCTTTACGTACAAAATCATACCTAAATCAGCAGAAAAGTTGCTTGTTTTGGAATTTATGTGGAAATTTGTTGAAGCCGACGTTGAGTACACGAATAAAATTCGCTTTTTAGATTCCTACAGATTTTTCCCCAAATCATTGAGCGAATTAATTCAAGTGCAGAAAAACGATGACGGCTGCAATGCTTTCCCCCTTCTCAAGCAACAATTTCCAAATGATTTATATAAATTTTTAACAGTCAAGGGCACAAATCCTTATAACTAGGTTTAGTCATTATAAAGATTTATCGAGGAATATAGTCCATCAATCGAATCATTTTATGACAGTTTGCATGTTCTTAGTTGCACCCTCCAGGACCACAGATTTTCTCACATAGTTTGGGCAGAGGGAGGGTGTAAAAATGGGTTTGACTACTGCAAGCTGTATTTGTCGAGTGACGTGTTAACTATGTTAGACATTATGTGAAAAAATACGGATAAAATCTATAAGGAATATAACCTTGATTTGGGTTTATTATTTTTCTTCGCCTCATCTAGTGATGGACATTATCCTGAAAATTAGTGGGGAAAAAATTGGGCTAATCACTGACATTGATCAGCATCTGTTCATCGAGAGGTCAATGAAGGGGGGGTTTTGTTTTTCACGGGGATCGTATCTTGGAAACTGATCCAACAGGAGAGAAGACGGGGACAAAATCGGAGGCAGTTTTCCTCGATATGAATTCTCTCTACCCCTCAGCCAGGTCCCATTACGCACTACCTTGTGGCGACTATAAATGGTTCAATGACCCTCAAACCCACTATTTCCCCAACATTGACAGTGTTGATGAGAGTGGGCTGGTTGGATGTTTTTTTGAAATTGTTGGAGAGATACCAGTCGAGCTTCGTGATTCAGTAAAGGATTTTGTTTTCCCATGTATCAATAGACCTGTGACTTAGGACTCTTTGATTCCTCGCAATAGGCGTTTAGTCGAGGTGGAAGGATTGCATTGGGCACCTTCAAAACAAAAAATTATAGCTGACCTTCTGCCGAAAAAAAACATAGTTGTACATTATGTGACTTTAAAATGAATGTGCAACAATAGTTTCAATGTCAAAAAGGTTCACCGAGCACTTCATTTTGGTAAAAGACCCTATTTGAAAAAATTTGTTGACACTTTTGTTAGCAAACATTCTGCAGAACAGACGAAGGCCGAAAAAGAAATTTATAAACTCATTTTGAATTCGGCTTTCAGCAAAATGTGTGAGAGCGTTCGCAATAGGAATCGTTGTGACGTTGTGACCGACCCCAAACAATTTGCTCGAATTATTGACAATCACAGTTACACTTCCTCTACAATCCTTGGCCCGGACATGGTAAGTTTGAATAGAACAAAAAGACCCATTGTCTTGAATAAAAATAGTGCTGCAGGCAGTACTATCCTGCAGATCTCAAAAAAGCTCATGTTGGAATTCTACTTCAATGTGGCTAGGGTACAGTGTCCTGAGAAGGGGCAAGTACAGGTCTGCTACGGTGACACGGATTCTCTACTGTTAAAAGTAAAAACATCAAATCTAATTGATGATTTGGCGCACGGTGAAATTATCAGTTCACGGATGGACTACACCATTTGGAGTTGTGGTCTTTACCCTGAGCTAGTAAAACTTCGAGCGCCAAATCAGATTTTATTTTTTAAATCTTAAACAGGAAGCGACTTGATTTCCCGTGGTATGTTTGTAGGTCCGAAGGTGTACTTTATACAGACAAACGACGAGGAAATCAAGAAACGTTGCAAAGGAGTACCCACGCGCTATGTGGACAAGAATTTTGACATGAACAATTATAGGAATTGTACTGTTCAAAATACAAGTCCACGAGCCAAATTGTTGGCAATTCGTTCCCACAACTACAGGAACTTTACTGTAACTGTAGAAAAAACAGCCACGAGTACCATTTCCGACACGGTCTATGTTTTTCAAGACGGTGTGACCACCTCCCCCTTGTTCACTATTTAACCTCAGACCGGATCGAATGTATTGCCCATAGGGAAAGTCTCGGTTTAAATAAAGTCCAGTAAATTATTTCCTAAAAACCTTTTGGGGGGGGGGGGGGCTCGCGGCCTTTGGGGGGGGGGGGCTCGCGGCCCGGGGGGGCCGCCGCCAGTGCGGGGGGCGCACCGTCACCAAAGTTATCTTTTTTTGGACTTAGAGCAGATTTTTTTTTTTCAAGTGCTTTCTCTAATTTAATATTTTTTTCTCTATAAATAAACAAAAAAAAGTGTTTTTTCTCTCTGTACCCATGTAAATGTTGTATTTTTTTATTATAAATAAATTTAAAAAAGTGTATTTTTTTTTTCAATGTATTGTTACTTTTTTATGTGCATATAATAAAAGAAAAAAATATGATTCTTTATTCGTCTTTGTCTTCTTCTTGAAGAACAGAGTAGTAGTAGGGAAATATTATTTAGTCATTAGACAATTAGGGTCTACAGTTAGTTGTCCAGGTGAACTGTGAACACGCAGAAATTACTTTTAGGGGATTATATGGGCGAAACAGTTTGAGACATTTTAGAAGATGATTTGGGCGAAACCATTCGAGACATTTTGGAAGATGATTTAAGCGAAACCGTTTGAGGCATTTTAGAAGATGATTTCTATTGAACAGTTCTATTGAAGTTCTATTTGAACAGTCTTGTGAGGTCCCCTACCCCAACAAAACCCCCTACCCCAACCCAAAAGGGCCCCAACCCCCTCCAACCCCAAAGAGCCCCCTGAGCCCCCGGGCCCCAAAAGGCCCCCGGTCCCCCAATGCCCCCCGGGCCCCCAAAGAACCCCTGAGCCCCCAAAGGCCCCCCGGCAGCCCCAAAGGGCCCCCCACCCCGTGGACCCCCGCATTTTTGTAAAACTTTTTTGAATAAATTTGTTTACATGTCTTGGTTGGTGTTTCCAAGTTCAAGAATTTGTCTTTGTTAGTTTGAATGTCTAAAGTACCTGTCTTTCTCTGTTTGCATGTCTGAATCTATTTGTTTGCATGTCTGGGTTGGTGTTTGCAAGTCCAAGAATTTGTCTTTGTTGGTTTGAATGTCTAAAGTGTCTGTCAATCTCTGTTTGTGTGTCTGATTCTATTTGTTTGCATGTCTGGGTTGGTGTTTGCAAGTTCAAGAATTTGTCTTTGTTGGTTTGAATGTCTAAAGTGACTGTCTTTCTCGGTTTGCATGTCTGAATCTAGTTGGTGGCATGTCTGCGTTGGCGTTTGCAAGTCCAAGAATTTGTCTTTGTTGGTTTGAATGTCTAAAGTGTCTTTATTTCTCTGTGTGTGTGTCGGATTCTATTTGTTTGTATGTCTGGGTTGGTGTTTGCAAGTCCAAGAATTTATCTTTGTTGGTTTGAATGTCTAAAGTGCCTTTCTTTCTCTGTTAGCATGTCTGAATCTATTTGTTTGCATGTCTGGGTTGGTATTTGCAAGTCCAAGAATTTGTCTTTGTTGGTTTGCATGTCTAAAGTGACTGTCTTTCTCGGTTTGCATGTCTGAATCTAGTTGGTGGCATGTCTGCGTTGGCGTTTGCAAGTCCAAGAATTTGTCTTTGTTGGTTTGAATGTCTAAAGTGTCTTTATTTCTCTGTGTGTGTGTCGGATTCTATTTGTTTGCATTTCTGTGTTTGTGTTTGCAAGTCCAAGAATTTGTCTTTGTTGGTTTGAATGTCTAAAGTGACTGTCTGTCTCTGTTTGCATGTCTGAATCTATTTGTTTGCATGTCTGGGTTGGTGTTTGCAAGTCCAAGAATTTGTCTTTGTTGGTTTGAATGTCTAAAGTGTCTGTCATTCTCTGTTTGTGTGTCTGATTCTATTTTTTTACATGTCGGGGTTGGTGTTTGCAAGTCCAAATATTTGCCATTGATTGGTTTAATGTCTAAAGTGTCTATCTTTCTCTGTTTGTGTGTCTGATTCTATTTGTTGGTATGTGTGGGCTGATGTTTGCAAGCCCAAGAATTTGGCTTTGTTGGTTTGAATGTCTAAAGTGACTGTCTTTCTCTGTTTGCATGTCTGAATCTATTTTTTGGCATGTCTGTGTTGGTGTTTACATGTCCAACAATTTGTCTTTGTTGCTTTGAATATCTAAAGTGTCTGTTTTTCTCGGTTTGTGTTTCTGACTCTATTTGTTTTCATGTGTGGGTTGGTGTTTGCAAGTCCAAGAATTTTTAATTGTTGGTTTGAATGTCTAAAGTATCTGTCTTTCTCTGTTTGCATGCCTGAATCTATTTGTTTGCATGTCTGGGTTGGTGTTTCCAAGTCCAAAAATTTGTCTTTGTTGGTTTGAATGTCTAAAGTGTCTGTCTTTCTCTGTTTGTGTGTCTGAGTCTATGTTTGTTCATGTCTGGGTTGGTGCTTGCAAGGTCAAGAATTTGTCTTTGTTGGTTTGAATGTATAAAGTGTCTTTCTTTCTCTGTTTTTGTGTCTTATTCTATTTGTTTGCATGTCTGGGTTGGTGTTTGCAAGTCCAAGAATTTGTCTTTGTTTGTTTGAATGTCTAAAGTGCCTGTCTTTCTCTGTTTGCATGTCTGAATCTATTTGTTTGCATGTCTGGGTTGGTGTTTGCAAGTCCAAGAATTTGTCTTTGTTGGTTTGAATGTCTAAATTGTCTGTCTTTCTCTGTTTGTATGTATGATTTTATTTGTTTGCATGTCTGGGTTAGTGTTTGCAAGTCCAAGAATTTGTCTTTGTTGGTATGAATGTCTAAAGTGCCTGTCATTCTGTGTTTATATGTCTGAATCTATTTGTTTGCATGTCTGGGTTGGTGTTTGCAAGTCCAAGAATTTGTCTTTGTTGGTTTTAATGTTGTCTTTGAATTTGTCTTTGTTGGTTTGAATGTCTAAAGTGACTGTCTTTCTCGGTTTGCATGTAAGAATCTATTTGTTTGCATGTCTGTGTTGGCGTTTGCAAGTCCAAGAATTTGTCTTTGTTGGTTTGAATGTCTAAAGTGTCTTTATTTATCTGTTTGTGTGTCTGATTCTATTTTTTACAAGTCTGGGTTGGTGTTTGCAAGTCCAAGAATTTGTCTTTGTTGGTTTGAATGTCTAAATTGTCTGTCTTTCTCTGTTTGTGTGTCTGATTCTATTTGTTTGCATGTCTGGTTTGGTATTTGCAAGTCCAAGAATTTTTCTTTGTTGGTTTGAATGTCTAAAGTGTCTGTCTTTCTCTGTTTGCATGTCTGAATCTATTTGTTTACATGTCTGGGTTGGTGTTTCCAAGTCCAAAAATTTGTCTTTGTTGGTTTGAATGTCTAAAGTGTCTGTCTTTCTCTGTTTGTTTGTCTGATTCTATTTGTTTGCATGTCTGGGTTGGTGTTTGCAAGTACAAGAATTTGTCTTTGTTGGTTTGAATGTCCAAAGTTTCTGTCTTTCTCTGTTTGTGTGTCTGATTCTATTTGTTTGCCTGTCTGGGTTGGTGTTTGCAAGTTCAAAAATTTGTCTTTGTTGGTTTGAATGTCTAAAGTGCCTGTCTTTCCCGGTTTGATTGTCTGATTCTATTTGTTTGCATGTCTGGGTTGGTGTTTGCAAGTCCAAGTATTTGTCTTTGTTGCTTTGAATGTCTAAAGTGTCTTTCTTTCTCTGTTTTTGTGTTTGAATCTATTTGTTTGCATGTCTGGATTGATGTGTACTAGCTCAAGAATTTGTCATTGTTAGTTTGTATGTCTAAAGTGCCTTTCTTTCTCTGTTTTCGTTTCTGATTCTATTTGTTTGCATGTCTGGGTTGGTGATTGCAACTCCAAGAATATGTCTTTGTTGGTTTGAATGTCTAAAGTATCTGTCTTTCACTGTTTGTATGTTTGATTTTATTGGTTTGCATATCTGGGTTAGTGTTTGCAAGTCCAAGAATTTGTATTTGTTGGTTTGAATGTCTAAAGTGCCTGTCCTTCTTTGTTTTTATGTCTGAATCTATTTTTTTGCATGTCTGGGTTGGTGTTTGCAAGTCCAAGAATTTGTCTTTGTTGGTTTTAATGTTGTGTTTGAATTTGTCTTTTTTGGTTTGAATGTCTAAAGTTACTGTCTGTCTTGGTTTGCATGTAAGAATCTATTTGTTTGCATGTCTGTGTTGGCGTTTGCAAGTCCAAGAATTTGTCTTTGTTGGTTTGAATGTCTAAAGTTTCTTTCTTTCTCTGTTTGTGTGTCTGATTCTATTTGTTTGCATGTCTGGGTTCGTGTTTGCAAGTCCAAGAATTTTTCTTTGTTGGTTTGAATGTCTAAAGTGCCTGTCTTTCTCTGTTTGCATGTCTGAATCTATTTGTTTGCATGTCTGGGTTGGTCTTTGCAAGTCAAATAATTTTTCTTTGTTGGTTTGAATGTCTAAAGTGTCTGTCTTTCTCTGTTTGTATGTCTGATTCTATTTTTTTGCATGTCTGGGTTGGTGTTTGCAAGTCCAAGAATTTTTCTTTGTTGGTCAGAATGTCTAAAGTGTCTGTATTTCTCCGTTTGTATATCTGATTCTAGTTGTTTACATGTCTGGGTTGGTGTTTGCAAGTCCAAGAATTTTTCTTTGTTGGTTTGAATGTCTAAAGTGACTGTCTTTCTCTGTTTGCATGTCTGAATTAATTTGTTTGCATGTCTGGATTGGTGTTTCCAAGTCCAAAAATTTGTTTTTGTTGGTTTGAATGTCTAAAGTGTCTGTCATTCTCTGTTTGTGTGTCTGATTCTATTTGTTTGCATGTCTGGGTTGGTCTTTGCAAGTCAGAGAATTTGTCTTTGTTGGTTTGAATGTCTGTAGTTTCTGTCTTTCTCTGTTTGTGTGTCTGTTTCTATTTGTTTGCATGTCTGGGTTGATGTTTGCAAGTCCAAGTATTTGTATTTGTCTGTTTGAATGTATAAAGTGACTGTCTTTCTCGGTTTGCATGTCTGATTCTATATGTTTGCATGTCTGGGTTGGTGTTTGCAAGTCCAAGAATTTGTCTTTGTTGGTTTGAATGTCTAAAGTGTCTTTCTTTCTCTGTCTGTGTGTCTGATTCTATTTGTTCGCATGTCTGAGTTGGTGTTTGCAAGTCCAAGAGTTTGTCTTTGTTAGTTTGAATGTCTAAAGTGTCTGTCTTTCTCTGTTTGCATGTCTGATTCTATCTGTTTCCATGTCTGGGTGGATGTTTGCAAGTCCAAGAATTTGTCTTTGTTGGTTTGAATATCTAAAGTGTCTGTCTTTCTCTGTTTGTATGTTTGATTTTATTTGTTTGCATATATGGGTTAGTGTTTGCAAGTCCAAGAATTTGTCTTTGTTGGTATGAATGTCTAAAGTGCCTGTCCTTCTTTGTTTATATGTCTGAATCTATTTGTTTGAATGTCTGGGTTGGTGTTTGCAAGTCCAAGAATTTGTCTTTGTTGGTTTTAATGTTGTCTTTGAATTTGTCTTTGTTGGTTTGAATGTCTAAAGTGACTGTCTTTCTCGGTTTGCATGTCAGAATCTATTTGTTTGCATGTCTGTGTTGGCGTTTGCAAGTCCAAGAATTTGTCTTTGTTTGTTTGAATTTCTATAGTGTCTTTCTTTATCTGTTTGTATGTCTGAATCTATTTGTTTGCATGTCTGGGTTGGTTCTTCCAAGTCCGAGAATTTGTCTTTGTGGGTTTGAATGTCTAAAGTGCCTGTCTTTCTCTGTTTACATGTATGATTCTTTTTGTTTGCATGTCTGGTTTGGCGTTTGCAAGTCCAAGAATTTGTCTTTGTTGTTTTTAATGTCTAAAGTTTCTGTCTTTCTCTGTTTGTGTGTTTGATTCTATTTTTTACATGTCGGGGTTGGTGTTTGGAAGTCCAAGAATTTGTCTTTGTTGGTTTGAATGTCTAAATTGTCTGTCTTTCTCTGTTTGTGTGTCTGATTCTATTTGTTTGCATGTCTGGGTTGGTGTTTGCAAGTCCAAGAATTTGTCTTTGTTGGTTTGAATGTCTAAAGTGTCTTTCTTTCTCTCTTTGTGTGTCTGATTCTATTTGTTTGCATGTCTGGGTTGGTGTTTGCAAGTTCAAAAGTTTGTCTTTGTTTGTGTGAATGTATAAAGTGCCGGTTTTTTTCTGTTTTTATGTCTGAATCTATTTGTTTGAATTTCTGGGTTGGAGTTTGCATGACAAAGTAGTTGACAGTGGTTGTTTGAATGTCTAAATTGGCTGTATTTCTCTGTTTGAGTGTCTGATTCTATTTGTTTGCATGTCTGGGTTTGTGCTTGAAAGTCCAAGTATTTGTCTTTGTTTGTGTGAATGTCTAAAGTGCCTGTTATTCTCTGTTTGTTTGTCTGAATCTATTTGTTTGCGTGTCTGGGTTGGTGTTTGCAAGTCCAAGAATTTGTCTTTGTTGGTTTGAATGTCTAAATTATTTGTGTTTCTCTGTTTGTATGTTTGATTTTATTTGTTTGCATATCTGGGTTAGTGTTTGCAAGTCCAAGAATTTGTCTTTGTTGGTATGAAGGTCTAAAGTGCCTGTCCTTCTTTGTTTATATGTCTGAATCTATTTGTTTGCATGTCTGGGTTGGTGTTTGCAAGTCCAAGAATTTGTCTTTGTTGGTTTTAATGTTGTGTTTGAATTTGTCTTTGTTGGTTTGAATGTCTAAAGTGACTGTCTGTCTCGGTTTGCATGTAAGAATCTATTTGTTTGCATGTCTGTGTTGGCGTTTGCAAGTCCAAGAATTTGTCTTTGTTGGTTTGAATGTCTAAAGTTTCTTTATTTCTCTGTTTGTGTGTCTGATTCTATTTGTTTGCATGTCTGGGTTCGTGTTTGCAAGTCCAAGAATTTGTCTTTGTTGGTTTGAATGTCTAAAGTGCCTGTCTTTCTCTGTTTGCATGTCTGAATCTATTCGTTTGCATGTCTGGGTTGGTGTTTGCAAGTCTAAGAATTTGTCATTGTTGGTTTGAATGTCTAAAGTGTCTGTCATTCTCTGTTTGTGTGTCTGATTCTATTTTTTGCATGTCGGGGTTGGTGTTTGCAAGTCCAAGAATTTGTCTTTGTTGGTTTGAATGTCTAAAGTGTCTGTCTTTCTCTGTTTGTGTGTCTGATTCTATTTGTTTGCATGTCTGGGTTGGTGTTTGCAAGTCCAAGAATTTTTCTTTGTTGGTTTGAATGTCTAAAGTGACTGTCTTTCTCTGTTTGAATGTCTGAATAAATTTGTTTGCATGTCTGGGTTGGTGTTTCCAAGTCCAAAAATTTGTTTTTGTTGGTTTGAATATCTAAAGTGTCTATCTTTCTCTGTTTGTGTGTCTGATTCTATTTTTTTTCATATCTGGGTTGGTGCTTGCAAGGTCAAGAATTTGTCTTTGTTGGTTTGAATGTCTAAAGTGTCTTTCTTTCTCTGTTTATGTGTCTGATTCTATTTGTTTGCATGTCTGGGTTGGTGTTTGCAAGTCTAAGTATTTGTCTTTGTTGGTTTGAATGTATAAAGTGACTGTCTTTCTCGGTTTGCATGTCTGAATCTATATGTTTGCATGTCTGGGTTGGTGTTTGCAAGTCCAAGAATTTGTCTTTGTTGGTTTTAATGTTGTCTTTGAATTTGTCTTTGTTGGTTTGAATGTCTAAAGTGACTGTCTTTCTCGGTTTGCATGTCAGAATCTATTTGTTTGCATGTCTGTGTTGGCGTTTGCAAGTCCAAGAATTTGTCTTTGTTGGTTTGAATGTCTAAAGTGTCTTTAGTTATCTGTTTGTGTGTCTGATTCTATTTGTTTGCATGTCTGGGTTGGTATTTGCATGTCCAAGAATTTGCCTTTGTTGGTTTCAATTTCTAAAGTGTCTGTCATTCTCTGTTTGCATGTCTGAATCTATTTGTTTGCATGTCTGGGTTGGTTTTTGCAAGTCCAAGAAATTGTCTTTGTTGGTTTGAATGTCTAAAGTGTATGTCATTCTCTGTTTGTGTGTCTGATTCTATTTTTTACAAGTCGGGGTTGATGTTTGCAAGTCCAAGTATTTGTCTGTTTTGGTTTGAAGGTCTAAATTGTCTGTCTTTCTCTGTTTGTGTGTCTACATCTATTTGTTTGCATGTCTGGACTGGTGTTCGCAAGTCAAAGTTTTTGTCATTGTTTGTTTGAATTTCTAAAGTATCGGTCTTTTACTGTTTGCATGCCTGAATCTATTTGTTTGCATGTCTGGGTTGGTGTTTCCAAGTCCAAAAATTTGTCTTTGTTGGTTTGAATGTCTAAAGTGTCTGTCATTCTCTGTTTGTGTGTCTGATTCTATTTGTTTGCATGTCAGGGTTGGTGTTTGCAAGTTCAAGAATTTGTCTTTGTAGGTTTGAATGTCTAGAGTGCCTGTCTTTCTCTGTTTATGTGTCTGAATATATTTGTCTGCATGTCTGGGTTTATGTTTGCAATTCTGAGAATTTTTCTTTGATAGTTTGAATGTCTAAAGTGACTGTCTCTCTCGGTTTGTATTTATGTTTATAATAGTTTTCGTGTCTGGTTTGGTGTTTTCAAGTAAAATAATATGTAAGTGTTGGATTGCATGTCTAAAGTGACTGTCTTTCTCTGTTTTTGTGTCTGATTCTATATGTTTGCATGTCTGGGTTGGTGTTTGCAAGTCCAAGAATTTGTCTTTGTTGGTTTGAATGTCTAATGTGCCTGTCTTTCTCTGTTTGCATGTCTGAATCTATTTGTTTGCATGTCTTGGTTGGTGTTTGCAAGTCCAAGAATTTGTCTTTGTTGGTTTGAATGTCTAAAGTGTTTGTCTTTCTCTGTTTGTATGTTTGATTTTATTTGTTTGCATGTCTGGGTTAGTGTTTGCAAGTCCAAGAATTTGTCTTTGTTGTAATGAATGTCTAAAGTGCCTGTCCTTCTTTGTTTATATGTCTGAATCTATTTGTTTGCATGTTTGGGTTGGTGTTTGCAAGTCCAAGAATTTGTCTTTGTTGGTTTTAATGTTGTCTTTGAATTTGTCTTTGTTGGTTTGAATGTCTAAAGTGACTGTCTGTCTCGGTTTGCATGTAAGAATCTATTTGTTTGCATGTCTGGGTTGGTGTTTGCAAGCCCAAGAATTTGTCTTTGTTGGTCTGACTGTCTAAAGTTTCTTTATTTCTCTGTTTGTGTGTCTGATTCTATTTTTTTGCATGTCTGGGTTGGTGTTTGCAAGTCCAAGAATTTGTCTTTGTTGATTTGAATGCCTAAAGTGCCTGTCTTTCTCTGTTTGCATGTCTGATTCTATTTGTTTACATGTCTGGGTTGGTGTTTGCAAGTCCAAGTATTTGTCTTTGTTGGTTTGAATGTCTAAAGTGTCTGTCAGTCTATGTATGTGTGTCGGATTCTATTTTTTTGCATGTCTGGGTTGCTGTTTGCAATTCCAAGAATTTTTCATTGTTGGTTTGAGTGCCTATGGTGTTTGTCTTTCTCTGTTTGTGTGTGTGACTCTATTTTTTTGTATGTCTGGGTTGGTGTTTGAAATTCCAAGAATTTTTCTTTGTTGGTTTGAATGTCTAAAATGCCTGTCTTTCTCGGTTTTCATGTCTGAATCTATTTGTTTGCATGTCTGGGTTGGTGTGTGCAAGTCCAAGAATTTGTCTTTGTTGGTTTGAATGTCTAAAATGTCTTTCTTTCTCTGTTTGTGTGTCTGATTCTATTTCTTCGCATGTCTGGGTTGATGTTTGCAAGTCCAAATATTTGTCTTTGTTGGTTTGAATGTCTAAAGTGCCTGTCTCTCTCTGTTTGCATGTCTGAGTCTATTTTTTTGCATGTCTGGGTTGGTGTTTGCAAGTCCAAGAATTTGTCATTGTTGGTTTGAATGCCTAAAGTACCTGTCTTTCACTGTTTGTATGTCTGAATCTATTGGTTTGCATGTCTGGGTTGGTATTTGCAAGTCCGAGAATTTGACTTTGTTGGTATGAATGTCTAAAGTGCCTGTACTTCTTTGTTTATATGTCTGAATCTATTTGTTTGCATGTCTGGGTTGGTGTTTGCAAGTCCAAAAATTTGTCTTTGTTGGTTTGAATGTCTAAAGTGCCTGTCATTATCTGTTTTTATGTCTGAATCTATTTGTTTGCATGTCTGGGTTGGTGTTTGCAAGTCCAAGAATTTGTCTTTGTTGGTTTGAATGTCTAAAGTGTCTGTCTTTCTCTGTTTTTTTGTCTGATTCTATTTTTTGCATGTCTGAGATGATTGTTGGAAGTACAGGAAGTTGTATTTGTTTGCTTGAATCTCTAGATTGTGTGTAATCCTCCTGTTTGTGTGTTTTATTCTATTTTTTTGAATGTTAGGGTTGGTGTTTCCATGTCAAAAAGATTGTCATTGTTGGTTTTAATGTGTAAAGTGCCTTTCTTTCTCTGTTTGAATGCCTGAATAAATTTGTTTGCATGTCTGGGTTGGTGTTTCCAAGTCCAAAAATTTGTTTTTGTTGGTTTGACTGTCTAAAGTGTCTGTCATTCTCTGTTTGTATGTCTGATTCTATTTGTTTGCATGTCTGAGTTTGTGTTTGCAAGTCCAAGAATTTGTCATTGTTGTTTTGATTGTCTAAAGTGTCTGTCTTTCTCTGTCTGTTTGTCTGAGTCTATTTGTTCGCAGGTCTAAATTGATGTTTGCAAGTTCAAGAGTTTGTCTTTGTTGGTTTGAATGTATAAAGTGTCTGTTTTTCTCTGTGTGCTTGTCTGATTTGTCGTGTTTGCATGTCTAGGTTAGTGCGTGAAATTTCAAGTATTGTTCATTGTTTGTTTTAATGTATAAAGTGTATTTGATTATCTTTTTGTGTGTCTGATTCTATTTGAATAATTGTATGGGTCTGTGTATACAAGTAAAAGTCTTAGTTTTTGTTGTTTGAATGTCTAATGTGCATGTATTTCTAAGTTTGCATTTCTGAATCTATTTGTTTGCATGTCTGGGTTGGTGTTTGCAAGTCCAAGAATTTGTCTTTGTTGGTTTGAATGTCTAAAGTATCTGTCTTTCACTGTTTGTATGTTTGATTTTATTGGTTTGCATGTCTGGGTTAGTGTTTGCAAGTCCAAGAATTTGTCTTTGTTGGTATGAATGTCTAAAGTGCCTGTCCTTCTTTGTTTATATGTCTGAATCTATTTGTTTGCATGTCTGGGTTGGTGTTTGCAAGTCCAAGAATTTGTCTTTGTTGGTTTTAATGTTGTCTTTGAATTTGTCTTTGTTGGTTTGAATGTCTAAAGTGACTGTCTTTCTCTGTTTGCATGTAAGAATCTATTTGTTTGCATGTCTGTGTTGGAGTTTGCAAGTCCAAGAATTTGTCTTTGTTGGTTTGAATGTCTAAAGTTTCTTTATTTCTCTGTTTGTGTGTCTGATTATATTTGTTTGCATGTCTGGGTTTGTGTTTGCAAGTCCAAGAATTTGTCTTTGTTGGTTTGAATGTCTAAAGTGACTGTCTTTCTCTGTTTGATTGTCTGAATCTATTTGTTTGCATGTCTGGGTTGGTGTTTGCAAGTCCAAGAATTTTTCTTTATTGGTTTGAATGTCTAAAGTGTCTGTCTTTCTCTGTTTGTGTGTCTGAGTCTATTTTTTTGCATGTCGGGGTTGGTGTTTGCAAGTCCAAAGAATTTGTCTTTGTTGGTTTGAATGTCTAAAGTGTCTGTCTTTCTCTGTTTGTGTGTCTGATTCTATTTGTTTGCATGTCTGGGTTGGTGTTTGCAGGTCCAAGAATTTTTCTTTGTTGGTTTGAATGTCTAAAGTGCCTGTCTTTCTCTGTTTGCATGTCTGAATAAATTTGTTTGCATGTCTGGGTTGGTGTTTCCAAGTCCAAAAATTTGTATTTGTTGGTTTGAATGTCTAAAGTGTCTGTCTTTCTCTGTTTGTGTGTCTGATTCTATTTGTTTGCATGTCTGGGTTGGTGTTTGCAAGTACAAGAATTTTTCTGTGTTGGGTTGAATGTCTAAAGTGACTGTCTTTCTGTTTTTGTGTCTGATTATATATGTTTGAATGTCTGGGTTGGTGTTTGCAAGTCCATGAATTTGTCTTTGTTGGTTTGAATGTATAAAGTGACTGTCTTTCTCGGTTTGCATGTCTGATTCTATTTGTTTGCATGTCTAGGTTGATGTTTCCATGTCCAAGTATTTGTCATTTTTGGTTTGATTGTCTAAAGTTTCTGTCTTTCTCTGATTGTGTGTCTGATTCTATTTTTTTGCTTGTCTGCGATGTTGTGTTTGTAAGCCAAAAAATTTTTCTTTGGTATTTTGAATGACTAAAATGCCTCTCTTTCTCGGTTTGAATGTCTGAATCTATTTGTTTGCATGTCTGGGTTGGTGTTTGCAAGTCGAAGAATTTGTCTTTGTTGGTTTGAATGTCTAAAGTGTCTGTCTTTCACTGTTTGTATGTTTGATTTTATTGGTGTGCATGTCTGGGTTAGTGTTTGCAAGTCCAAGAATTTGTCTTTGTTGGTATGAATGTCTAAAGTGCCTGTCCTTCTTTGTTTATATGTCTGAATCTAGTTGTTTACATGTCTGGGTTGGTGCTTGGAAGTCCAAAAATTTGTCTTTGTTGGTATGAATATCTAAAGTGTCTTTACTTATCTGTTTATATGTCTGAATCTATTTGTTTGCATGTCAGGATTGGTGTTTGCAAGTCCAAGTATTTTTATTTGTTGGTTTTAATTTCTAAAGTGTCTGTCATTCTCTGTTTGTGTGTCTGATTCTATTTGTTTGCATGTCTGGGTTGGTGTTTGCAAGTTAAAGAATTTGTCTTTGTTGGTTTGAATGTCTAAAGTGTCTTTCTTTCTCTGTTTGTGTCTGAATCTCTTTGTTTGCAAGTCTGGGTTGGTGTTTGCAAGTCGAAGAATTTGTCTTTGTTGGTTTGAATGTAAAAGTGACTGTCTTTCTCTGTTTGCATGTCTGAATCTATTTGTTTGCGTGTCTGGGTTGGTGTTTGCAAGTCCAAGAATTTGTCTTTGTTGGTTTGCATGTCTAAAGTGTCTTTCTTTCTCTGTTTGTGTGTCTGATTCTATTTGTTCGCATGTCTGGGTTGGTGTTTGCAAGTCCAAGAATCTGTCTTTGTTGGTTTGAATGTCTAAAGTGACTGTCTTTCTCTGTTTGCTTGTCTGAATCTATTTGTTTGCATGTCTGGGTTGGTGTTTGCAAGTCCAAGAATTTGTCTTTGTTGGTTTGAATGTCTAAAGTATCTGTCTTTCTCTGTTTGATTTTATTGGTTTGCATGTCTGGGTTAGTGTTTGCAAGTCCAAGAATTTGTCTTTGTTGGTATGAATGTCTAAAGTGCCTGTACTTCTTTGTTTATATGTCTGAATCTATTTGTTTGCATGTCTGGGTTGGTGCTTGCAAGTCCAAGAATTTGTCTTTGTTGGTATGAATGTCTAAAGTGCCTGTACTTCTTTGTTTATATGTCTGAATCTATTTGTTTGCATGTCTGGGTTGGTGTTTGCAAGTCCAAGAATTTGTCTTTGTTGGTTTGAATGTCTAAAGTGTCTGTCTTTCTCTGTTTATGTGTCTGATTCTATTTTTTTGCATGTCTGGGTTGGTGTTTGCAAGTCCAAGAATTTGTCTTTGTTGGTTTGAATGTCTAAAGTGCCTGTCTTTCTCTGTTTGCATGTCTGAATCTATTTGTTTGCATGTCTGGGTTGGTGTTTGCAAGTCCAAGAATTTGTCTTTGTTGGTTTGAATGTCTAAAGTGTCTGTGTTTCTCTGTTTGTATGTTTGATTTTATTTGTTTGTATGTCTGGGATAGTTTTTGCAAGTCCAAGAATTTGTCTTTGTTGGTCTGAATGTCTAAAGTGCCTATCTTTCACGGTTTGTATGTCGGATTCTATTTGTTTGCATGTCTGGGTTGATGTTTGCAAGTTCAAGAATTTGTCTTTGTTGGTTTGAATGTCTAAAGTGCCTGTCTTTCTCGGTTTGTATGTCTGAATCTATTGGTTTCCAAGTCTGAGTTGGTGTTTGTATGTCTGATTCTATTTGTTTGCATTTCTGGGTTGATGTTTGCAAGTCCAAGAATTTGTCTTTGTTGGTTTGAATGTCTAAAGTGCCTGTCTTTCTCTGTTTGTATGTCTGAATCTATTTGTTTGCAAGTCTGGGTTTGGTGTTTTTAAGTCTGAATCTATTTGTTTGCGTGTCTGGGTTTTTGTTTGCAAGTCCAAGAATTTGTCTTTGTTGGTTTGAATGTCTAAAGTGACTATCTTTCACGGTTTGTATGTCTAATTCTATTTGTTTGCATGTCTGGGTTGATGTTTGCAAGTCCAAGAATTTGCCTTTGTTGGTTTGAATGTCTAAAGTGTCTGTCTTTCTCTGTTTGTGTGTTTGATTCTATTTGTTTACATGTCTGGGTTGGTGTTTGCAAGTCCAACTATTTGTCATTGTTGGTTTGAATGTCTAAAGTGTCAGTCTTTCTCTGTTTGTGTGTCTAATTCTATTTGTTTACATATCTGGGTTGGTGTTTGCAAGTCCAAGTATTTGTCATTGTTGGTTTGAATGTCTAAAGTGTCTATCTTTCTCTGTTTGTCTGTCTGATTCTATTTGTTGGCATGTCTGGGTTGGTGTTTGCAAGTCCAAGAATTTGACTTTGTTGGTTTGAATGTCTAAAGTTTCTGTCTTTCTCTGTTTGTATGTCTGATTCTATTTTTTTGCATGTCAGGGTTGGTGTTTGCAAGTCAAACTATTTGTCTTTTGTTGGTTTGAATTTCTAAAGTGTCTGTCTTTCTATGTTTCTGTGTCTGATTCTATTTGTTGGCATGTCTGGGTTGGTGTTTGCAAGTTCATGAATTTGTCTTTGTTGGTTTGAATGTCTAAAGTGACTGTATTTCTCTGTTTTCATGTCTGAATCTATTTGTTTGCATGTCTGTGTTGGTGTTTGCAAGTCCAAATATTTGTCTTTGCTTGTTTGAATGTCTATAGTGTCTTTCTTTATCTGTTAGTATGTCTGATTCTATTTGTTTGCATGTCAGGGCTGATGTTTTCAAGTCAAAGAATTTGTTTTTGTTGGTTTGAATGTGTAAAGTGTCTGTCTATCTCTGTTTGTTTGTCTGATTCTATTTGTTTGCATGTCTGGGTTGGTGTTTACAAGTCCAAGAATTTGTCTTTGTTGGTTTGAATGTCTAAAGTGACTGTCATTCTCTGTTTGTATGTCTGAATCTATTTGTTTGCATGTCTGGGTTGGTGTTTGCAAGTCCAAGAATTTGTCTTTGTTGGTTTGAATGTCTAAAGTGTCTATCTTTCTCTGTTTGTGTGTCTGATTCTATTTGTTTGCATGTCCGGGTTGGTGTTTGCAAGTCCAAGAATTTCTCTTTGTTCGTTTGAATGCCTAAAGTGTCTGTCTTTCTCTGTTTGCATGTCTGAATCTATTTGTTTGCATGTCTGGGTTGGTGTTTCCAAGTCCAACAATTTGTCTTTGTTGGTTTGAATGTCTAAAGTGTCTGTCATTCTCTGTTTGTGTGTCTGATTCTATTTGTTTGCATGTCTGGGCTGGTGTTTGCAAGTTCAAGAATTTTTCTTTGTTGGTTTGAATGTTTAAAGTGTTTGTCTTTCTCTGTTTGTTTGTCTGATTCTATTTGTTTGCATGTCTGGGTTGGTGTTTGCAAGTCCAAGAATTTTTCTTTGTTGGTTTGAATGTCTAAAATGCCTGTCTTTCTCGGTTTGCATGTCTGATTCTATTTGTTTGCATGTCTGGGTTGGTGTTTGCAAGTCCAAAAATTTGTCTTTGTTGGTTTGAATGTCTAATGTGTCTTTATTTCTCTGTTTGTGTATCTGATTCTATTTGTTGGCATGTCTGGGTTTGTGTTTGCAATTCCAAGAATTTGACTTTGTTGGTTTGAATGTCTAAAGTTTCTGTCTTTCTCTGTTTGTATGTCTGATTCTATTTTTTTGCATGTCAGGGTTGGTGTTTGCAAGTCAAACTATTTGTCTTTTGTTGGTTTGAATTTCTAAAGTGTCTGTCTTTCTATGTTTCTGTGTCTGATTCTATTTGTTTGCATGTCTGGGTTGGTGTTTGCAAGTCCAAGAATTTGTCTTTGTTGGTTTGAATGTCTAAAGTGTCTGTCTTTCTCTGTTTGTGCGTCTGATTCATTTTGTTTGCATGTCTGGGTTGGTGTTTGCAAGTCCATGAATTGGTCTTTGTTTGTTTGAATGTCTAAAATGTCTGTCTTTCTCTGTTTGTGAGTCTGATTCTATTTGTTTGCATGTCTGGGTTGGTGTTTGCAAGTCCAAGAATTTGTCATTGTTGGTTTGAATGTCTAAAGTGTCTGTCTTTCTCAGTTTGTGTGTCTGATTCTCTTTGTTTGCATGTCTGGGTTGGTGTGTGCAAGTCCATTTATTTTTCTTTGTTGGCTTCAATGTCTATAGTGCCTTTCTTTGAATGTTTGTGGCTTTGATACTGCTTGGTTACATGATTGGGCTGGTTTTTGCAAGTCAAGGAAATTGTGTGTGGTGGTCATATTGTATATAGATCAAACCATTACCTGTTTTTTTGTTTGAATATATTTTATGGTATGTCTGGTTGGTGCTTGCAAGTCCAAGAATTTGTCTATGTTTGTTTGAATGTCTAAAATGTGTCTTTCTCTGTTTGTGTGTCTGATTCTAATTGTTTGCATGTCCGGGTTGGTGTTTGCAAGTCCAAGAATTTGTCTTTGTTGGTTTGAGTGTCTAAAGTGTCTGTCTTTCTATTTTGGTGTGTCTGAGTCTTTTTGTGTGTTTATCTGGGTTGGTGCTTGAAAGTACAACTATTTTTCTTTTTTAGTTTGAATGTTTAAAGTGTCTGTCAGTTTCTGTTTGTATGTCTGATTCTATTGGTTTGCATATCTGTGCCGGCGTTTTAAAGTCCAAGAAATTGTTTTTGTTGGTTTGAATGTCTTAAGTGTCTGTAGTTATCTTTTTGTGTGTTTGAATCTACGTGATTGCATGTCTAGGTTCGTATTTGTAAGCCCAAATATTTTTCTTTGTTGTTTTGAATGTCTAAAGTGCCAGTTTTTCTCTGTTTGTATGTCTGAATCTATTTGTTAGCATGTCTAGGTTGATTTTGCCAATTCGAAGAATAGATCTTTGTTGATTTGAATGTCTAAAGTGTCTGTCTTTCTCTGTTTGTCTGTCTGATTCTATTTGTTTGCATGTCTGGGTTGGTGTTTGCAAGTACAAGAATTTGTCTTTGTTGGTTTGAATGTCTAAAGTGTCTTTCTTTCTCTGTTTGTGTGTCTGATTCTATTTGTTTGCATGTCTGGGTTGGTGTTTGCAAGTCCAAGTATTTGTCTTTGTTGATTTGAATGTCTAAAGTGACTGTCTTTCTCGGTTTGCATGTCTGAATCTATTTGTTTGAATGTCTGGGTTGGTGTTTGCAAGTCCATGAATTTGTCTTTGTTGTTTTGAGTGTCTAAAGTGTCAGTCTTTCTATGTTTGTGTGTCTTATTCTATTTGGTTACATGTCTGGGTTGGTGTTTGCAAGTCCAAGTATTTGTCATTGTTGGTTTTAATGTCTAAAGTGTCTGTCTTTCTCTGTTTGTGTGTCTGATTCTATTTGTTGGCATGTCTGGGTTGGTGTTTGCAAGTCCAAGAATTTGACTTTGTTGGTTTGAATGTCTAAAGTGTCTGTCTTTCTCTGTTTGTGTGTCTGATTCTAATTGTTTGCATGTCCGGGTTGGTGTTTGCAAGTCCAAGTATTTGTCTTTGTTGATTTGAATGTCTAAAGTGTCCGTCATTCTCTGTTTGTGTGTTTGATTCTATTTGTTTGCATGTCTGGGTTGGTGTTTGCAATACCAAGTATTTGTCTCTGTTGGTTTGAATGTCTATAGTATCTGTGTTTCTGTGTTTTTGTGTCTGATTCTTTTTGTTTGCATGTCTGGGTTGGTGTTTGCAAGTCCAAGAATTTGTCATTGTTGGTTTGAATGTCTAAAGTGTCCGTCTTTCTAAGTTTGTGTGTATGATTCTAATTGTTTGCTTGTCTGGGTTGGTGTTTGCAAGTCTAAGTATTTGTCTTTGTTGGTTTGAATGTCTAAAGTGTCTGTCTTTCTCTGTTTGTGTGTCTGTTTCTATTTGTTAGCATGTCTGGGTTGGTTTTTGCAAGTCCAAGTATTAGTCTTTGTTGGATTGAATGTCTAAAGTGCCTGTCGTTGTCTTTTTTTGTGTCTGATTCTCATCGTTTGCATGTCGGGGTTGTTGTTTGCAAGTCCAAGAATTTGTAACTATTTTTTTGAACGTCTGGAGAGTATGTCTTTCTCTGTTTGTGTGTATGAATCTATATTTTGGCATGTCTGGATTGATTTGTGCAAGTTCAAAAATTTGTTTTTGTTGGTTTGTATGTCTAAAGTTCATGTTATTTTCTGTTTGCATGTCTGAATCTATTTGTGAGCATGTGTGGGCCGACTTGTGTATTCACAAATCTGTGTCATCGGTGGTTTGTATGTCTAAACTGTCTATCTTTCTCTGTTTGTGTGTTTGTATCTTCTTGTTGGAATATCTGGACTAATGCTTGCAAATCCAAGTATTTTTCAGTGATGTTTTGAATGTCTAAAGTACCTGTCTTTCTCTGTGTGCATGCCTGATTCTATTTGTTTGCATGTCTGGGTTGGTGTTGCCAAGTCCAAAAATTTGTCTTTGTTGGTTTGAATGTCTAAAGTGTCTTTAATTCTCTGTTTGTGTGTCTGATTCTATTTGTTTGCATGTCTGGGTTGGTGTTTGCAAGTTCTAGAATTTGTCTTTGTTGGTTTGAATGTCTAAAGTGTCTGTCTTTCTCTGTTTGTGTGTCTGATTCTATTTGTTTGCATGTCTGGGTTGGTGTTTGCAAGTTCAAGACTTTTTCTTTGTTGGTTTGAATGTATAAAGTGCCTGTATTTCTCGGTTTGCATGTCTGAATCTATTTGTTTGCATGTCTGGGTTGGTGTTTGCAAGTCCAAAAATTTGTCTTTGTTGGTTTGAATGTCTAATGTGTCTTTTTTTCTCTGTTTGTGTATCTGATTCTATTTGTTTGCATGTCTGGGTCGGTGTTTGCAAGTCCATGAATTTGACTTTGTTGGTTTGAATGTCTAAAGTTTCTGTCTTTCTCTGTTTGTATGTCTGATTCTATTTTTTTGCATGTCAGGGTTGGTGTTTGCAAGTCAAACTATTTGTCTTTTGTTGGTTTGAATGTCTAAAGTGTCTGTCTTTCTATGTTTGTGTGTATGATTCTATTTGTTGGCATGTCTGGGTTGGTGTTTGCAAGTACAAGAATTTGTCTTTGTTGGTTTGAATGTCTAAAGTGTCTGTCTTTCTCTGTTTGTGTGTTTGATTCATTTTGTTTGCATGTCTGGGTTGATGTTTGCAAGTCCATGAATTGGTCTTTGTTTGTTTGAATGTCTAAAATGTCTGTCTTTCTCTGTTTGTGCGTCTGATTCTATTTGTTTGCATGTCTGGGTTGGTGTTTGCAAGTCCAAGAATTTGTCATTGTTGGTTTGAATGTCTAAAGTGTCTATCTTTCTCAGATTGTGTGTCTGATTCTATTTGTTTGTATGTCAGGGATGGTGTTTGCAAGTCCAAGAATTTGTCTTTGTTGGATTGTATGTCTAAAGTGTCAGTCTTTCTCGGTTTATGTGTCTGATTCTATTTGTTTGCATGTCAGAGCTGGTGTTTGCAAGTCCAAGTATTTGTCTATGTTGGACTGAATTACTTAAATGTCTGTCTTTCTCTGTTTGCGTGTCTGATTCTATTTGTTTGCATGTCTGGTTTGACGTTTGCAAGTCCTAGTATTTGTCTTTGTTGATTTGAATGTCTAAAGTGTCTGTCTTTCTCTGTTTGTGTGTCTGATTCTAATTGTTTGCATGTCAGGGTTGGTGTTTGCAAGTCAAAGTATTTGTCTTTGTTGGTTTGAATGTCTAAAGTGTCCGTCTTTCTTTGTTTGTTTGTCTGATTCTATTTGTTTGCATCTCGGAGTTGGTGTTTGCAAGTCCAAGAATTTGTCTTTGCTGGTTTGAATATCTAAAATGTCTGTCATTCTCTGTTTGTATGTATGATTCTATTTTTTTGAATGTCTGGGCTGGTGTTTGCAAGTCATAGAATTTGTCTTTGTTGGTTTGGATTTCTATATTGTCTTTATATCTCTGTTTGGGTGTCGGAATCTACGTGTTTGCATGTCTGGGCTGGTATTTGTAAGCCCTAAAATTTTTTTTTGTTGTTTTGAATGTCTAAAATACCAGTTTTTCTCTGTTTGCATGCCTGATTCTATTCGTTAGCATGTCTAGGTTGATTTTTCCAAGTCGAAGAATTTATCTATGTTGATTTGAATGTCTAAAGTGTCTGTCTTTCTCTGTTTGTTTGTCTGATTCTATTTGTTTGAATGTCAGGGTTGGTTTTTGCAAGTACAAGAATTTGTCTTTGTTGGTTTGAATGTCTAAAGTGTCTTTCTTTCTCTGTTTGTGTGTCTGATTCTATTTGTTTGCATGTCTGGGTTGGTGTTTGCAAGTCCAAGAATTTGTCTTTGTTGGTTTGAATGTCTAAAGTGACTGTCTTTCTCGGTTTGCATGTCTGAATCTATTTGTTTGAATTTCTTGGTTGGTGTTTGCAAGTCCAAGAATTTGTCTTTGTTGGTTTGAATGTCTAAAGTGTCAGTCTTTCTATGTTTGTATGTCTGAATCTATTTGTTTAAATGTCTGGGTTGGTGTTTGCAAGTCCAAGTATTTGTCATTGTTGGTTTGAATGTCTAAAATGTCTGTCTTTCTCTGTTTGTGTGTCTGATTCTATTTGTTGGCATGTCTGGGTTGGTGTTTGCAAGTCCAAGAATTTGACTTTGTTGGTTTGAATGTCTAAAGTGTCTGTCTTTCTCTGTTTGTGTGTCTGATTCTATTTGTTTGCATGTCTGGGCTGGTGTTTGCAAGTTCGAGAATTTTTCTTTGTTGGTTTGAATGTCTAAAGTGTCTTTCTTTCTCTGTTTGTGTGTCTGATTCTATTTGTTTGCATGTCTGGGTTGATGTTTGCAAGTCCCAGAATTTGTCTTTGTTGGTTTGAATGTCTAAAGTGACTGTATTTCTCTGTTTGCATGTCTGAATCTATTTGTTTGCGTGTCTGGGTTGGTGTTTGCAAGTCCAAGAATTTGTCTTTGTTGGTTTGAATGTCTAAAGTGTCTTTTTTTCTCTGTTTGTGTGTCTGATTCTATTTGTTGGCATGTCTGGGTTGGTGTTTGCAAGTCCAAGAATTTGACTTTGTTGGTTTGAATGTCTAAAGTTTCTGTCTTTCTCTGTTTGTCTGTCTGATTCTATTTTTTTGCATGTCAGAGTTGGTTTTTGCAAGTCAAACTATTTGTCTTTTGTTGGTTTGAATGTATAAAGTGTCTTTCTTTCTATGTTTGTGTGTCTGATTCTATTTGTTTGCATGTCTGGGTTGTTGCTTGAAAGTCCAAGAATTTGTCTTTTTTGGTTTGAATGTCTAAAGTGTCTGTCTTTCTCTGTTTGGGCGTCTGATTCCTTTTGTTTGCATGTCTGGGTTGGTGTTTGCAAGTCCATGAATTGGTCTTTGTTTGTTTGAATGTCTAAAATGTCTGTCTTTCTCTGTTTGTGTGTCTGATTCTATTTGTTTGCATGTCTGGGTTGGTGTTTGCAAGTCCAAGAATTTGTCATTGTTGGTTTGAATGTCTAAAGTGTCTATCTTTCTCAGATTGTGTGTCTGATTCTATTTGTTTGTATGTCAGGGCTGGTGTTTGCAAGTCCAAGAATTTGTCTTTGTTGGTTTGAATGTCTAAAGTGTCAGTCTTTCTCTGTTTGTGTGTCTGATTCTATTTGTTTACATGTCTGGGTTGGTGTTTGCAAGTCCAAGTATTTGTCATTGTTGGTTTGAATGACTAAAGTGTCTGTCTTTCTCTGTTTGCGCGTCTGATTATATTTGTTTACATGTCTAGGTTTATGCTTTCAACCATATGTAGTTTTAATTTTCTATTTGAATGTCTAAAGTGCCTCGCTTTCTATTTATGTATGTTTAATTCTATGTGTTTGCAAATCTGAGGTGTTGATTGCAAGTCAATGAATTTGTTTGTTTGGATTTTTCTGTATAAAGTGTCTGTCTTTCTCTGTTTGTGTGTTTGATTCTATTTGTTTGCATATCTGGGTTGGTGCTTGCAATTCCAAGAATTTGTCTTTGTTGGTTTGAATGTCTAAAGTGTATGTGTTTCTCTGTTTGGGTGTCTGTTTCTATATGTTCGCATGTCTGGGTTGGTGTTTGCAAGTCATAGAATTTGTCTTTGTTGGCTTGAATGTCTAAAGTGTCTGTCTTTCTCTGTTTGTGTGTCTGATTCTATTTGTTTGCATGTCTGGTTTGATGTTTGCAAGTCTAAGAATTTGTCTTTGTTGGTTTGAATGTCTAAAGTGACTGTCTTTCTCTGTTTGCATGTATGAATCTATTTTTTTTCGTGTCTGGGTTTTTGTTTGCAAGTAAAAGAATTTGTCTTTGTTGGTTTGAATGTCTAAAGTGTCTGTCATTCTCTGTTTGTCTGTCTGATTCTATTTGTTTGCATGTCTGGGTTGGTCTTTGCAAGTTCGAGAATTTGTATTTTTTGGTTTGAATGTCTAAAGTGTCTTTCTTTATCTGTTTGTGTGTCTGATTCTATTTGTTTGCATGTCTGGGTTGGTGTTTGCAAGTCCAAGAATTTGTCTTTGTTGGTTTGAATGTCTAAAGTGACTGTATTTCTCGGTTTGCATGTCTGAATCTATTTGTTTGTATGTCTGGGTTGGTGTTTGCAAGTACATGAATTTGTCTTTGTTGGTTTGAATGTCTAACTTGTCTGTCTTTCTCTGTGTGTGTGTCTGATTCTATTTGTTTACATGTCTGGGTTGGTGTTTTCAAGTCCAAGTATTTGTCATTGTTGGTTTGAATGTCTAAAGTGTCTGTCTTTATATGATTGTGTGTTTGATTCTATTTGTTGGAATGTCTGGGTTGGTGTTTGCAAGTCCAAGAATTGGACTTTGTTGGTTTGAATGTCTAAAGTGTCTGTCTTTCTCTGTTTGTGTGTCTGATTCTAATTGTTTGCATGTCCGGGCAGGTGTTTGCAAGTTCAAGAATTTGTCTTTGTTGGTTTGAATGTCTAAAGTGTCTGACTTTCTCTGTTTGTGTGTCTGATTCTATTTGTGGGCCTATGAGAGTTGGTGCTCGAAAGTCCAAGAATTTTTATTTGTTGGTTTGAATGTTTAAATTGTCTGTGTTTTTCTGTTTGTGTGTATGATACTATTTGTTCTAATGTTTGTGACGGTGTTTGCAAGTCCAACAATTTTTCTTTGTATGTTTGAATGTCTAAAGTGTCCGTCTTTCTCTGTTTGTGTGTATGATTCTATTTGTTTGCATGTCTGGGTTGGTGTTTGCAAGTCTAAGTATTTGTCTTTGTTGGTTTGAATGTCTAAAGTGTCTGTCTTTCTCTGTTTGTGTGTCTGTTTCTATTTGTTCGCATGTCTGGGTTGGTGTTTGCAAGTCCAAGAATTTGTCTTTGTTGGATTGAATGTCTAAAGTGTCTGTCTTTCTCTGTTTGTGTGTCTGATTCTATTTGTTGGCATGTCTGGGTTGGTGTTTGCAAGTCCAAGAATTTGTCTTTGTTGGTTTGAATGTCTAAAGTGTCTTTATTTCTCTGTTTGTGTGTCTGATTCTATTTGTTTACGTGTCTGAGTTTGTATTCGCAAGTCCAAGAATTTGTCTTTGTTGGTTCGTATGTCTAAATTGACTGTCGTTCTCTGTTTGAATGTCTGAATCTATTTGTTTACATGTGTGGTTTGATGTTTTCAACTCCAAGAATTTGTCTTTCTTGGTTTGAATGTCTAAACTGTCTATCTTTCTCTGTTTGTGTGTCTGATTCTATTTATTTGCATGTCTGGGTTGGTGTTTGCAAGTCCAAGAATTTGTCTTTGTTCGTTTGAATACCTAAAGTGTCTGTCTTTCTCTGTTTGCATGTCTGAATCTATTTGTTTGCATGTCTGGGTTGGTGTTTCCAAGTCCAACAATTTGTCTTTGTTGGTTTGAATGTCTAAAGTGTCTGTCATTCTCTGTTTGTGTGTCTGATTCTATTTGTTTGCATGTCTGGGTTGGTGTTTGCAAGTTCGAGAATTTTTCTTTGTTGGTTTGAATGTCTAAAGTGTCTTTCTTTCTCTGTTTGTGTGTCTGATTCTATTTGTTTGCATGTCTGGGTTGGTGTTTGCAAGTCCCAGAATTTGTCTTTGATGGTTTGAATGTCTAAAGTGTCTGTCTTTCTCTGTTTGTATGTCTGAATCTATTTGTTTGCATGTCTGGGTTGGTGTTTGCAAGTCCAAAAATTTGTCTTTGTTGGTTTGAATGTCTAATGTGTCTTTTTTTCTCTGTTTGTGTATCTGATTCTATTTGTTTGCATGTCTGGGTCGGTGTTTGCAAGTCCAGGAATTTGACTTTGTTGGTTTGAATGTCTAAAGTTTCTGTCTTTCTCTGTTTGTATGTCTGATTCTATTTTTTTGCATGTCAGGGTTGTTGTTTGCAAGTCAAACTATTTGTCTTTTGTTGGTTTGAATGTCTAAAGTGTCTGTATTTCTATGTTTGTGTGTCTGATTCTATTTGTTGGCATGTCTGGGTTGGTGCTTGCAAGTCCAAGAATTTGTCTGTGTTGGTTTGAATGTCTAAAGTGTCTGTCTTTCTCTGTTTGTGTGTCTGATTCCTTTTGTTTGAATGTCTGGGTTGATGTTTGCAAGTCCATGAATTGGTCTTTGTTTGTTTGAATGTCTAAAATGTCTGTCTTTCTCTGTTTGTGCGTCTGATTCTATTTGTTTGCATGTCTGGGTTGGTGTTTACAAGTCCAAGAATTTGTCATTGTTGGTTTGAATGTCTAAAGTGTCTATCTTTCTCAGATTGTGTGTCTGATTCTATTTGTTTGGATGTCAGGGCTGGTGTTTGCAAGTCCAAGAATTTGTCTTTGTTGGTTTGAATGTCTAAAGTGTCAGTCTTTCTCTGTTTGTGTGTCTGATTCTATTTGTTTACATGTCTGGGTTGGTGTTTGCAAGTCCAAGTATTTGTCAATGTTGGTCTGAATGTCTAAAGTGTCTGTCTTTCTCTGTTTGTGTGTCTGATTCTATTTGTTTGCATGTCTGGGTTGGTGTTTGCAAGTCCAAGAATTTGTCTTTGTTGGTTTGAATGTCTAAAGTGTCTGTCGTTCTCTGTTTGTGTGTCTGATTCTATTTGTTTGCATGTCAGGGTTGGTGTTTGCAAGTTAAAGAATTTGTCTTTGTTGGTTTGAATGTCTAAAGTGTCTGTCTGTCTCTGTTTGTGTGTTTGTTTCTATTTGTTTTCATGTCTGGGTTGGTGCTTGCAAGTCCAAGTATTTGTCTGTGTTGGTTTGAATGTCTAAAGTGTCTGTCTTTCTCTGTTTGTGTGTCTGTTTCTATTTGTTCGCATGTCTGGGTTGGTGTTTGCAAGTCATAGAATTTGTCTTTGTTGGATTGAATGTCTAAAGTGTCTGTCTATCTCTGTTTGTGTGTCTGATTCTATGTGTTTGCATGTCTGGGTTCGTGTTTGTAAGTCCAAGTATTTTTCTTTGTTGTTTTGAATGTCTAAAGTTTCTGTTTTTCTCTGTTTGCATGTCTGATTCTATTTGTTAGCATATCTAGGTTGATTTTTGCAAGTCGAACAATTTGTCTTTGTTGGTTTGAATGTCTAAAGTGTCTGTCATTCTCTGTTTGTGTGTCTGATTCTATTTGTTTGCATGTCTGGGTTGGTGTTTCCAAGTTCAAGAATTTATCTTTGTTGGTTTGAATGTCTATTGTGTCTTTCTTTCTCTGTTTGTGTGTTTGATTATATTTTTTTGCATGTCGAGGTTGATGTTTGCAAGTCCAAGAATTTGTCATTGTTGGTTTGAATGTCTAAAGTGCCTGTCTTTCTCGGTTTGCATGTCTGAATCTATTTGTTTGCATGTCTGGGTTGGTGTTTGCAAGTCCAAGAATTTGTCTTTGTTGGTTTGAATGTCTAAAGTGTCAGTCTTTCTCTGTTTGTGTGTCTGATTCTATTTGTTTAAATGTCTGGTTTGGTGTTTGCAAGTCAAAGTATTTGTCATTGTTGGTTTGAATGTCTAAATTGTCTGTCTTTCTCTGATTGTGTGTCTGATTCTATTTGTTGGCATGTCTGGGTTGGTGTTTGCAAGTCCAAGAATTTGACTTTGTTGGTTTGAATGTCTAAAGTGTCTGTCTTTCTCTGTTTGTGTGTCTGATTCTAATTGTTTGCATGTCCGGGCTGGTGTTTGCAAGTTCAAGTATTTGTCTTTGTTGGTTTGAATGTCTAAAGTGTCCGTCATTCTCTGTTTGTGTGTTTGATTCTATTTGTTTGCATGTCTGGGTTGGTGTTTGCAAGTCTAAGTATTTGTCTTTGTTGGTTCGACTGTCTAAAGTGTCTGTGTTTCTCTGTTTGTGTATCTGATTCTGTTTGTTTACATGTCTGGGTTGGTGTTTGCAAGCCCAAGAATTTGTCTTTCTTGATTTGAATGTCTAAAGTGTCTGTCTTTCTCTGTTTGTGTGTTTGATTCTATTTGTTTGCATGTCTGGGTTGGTGTTTGCAAGTCAAAGTATTTGTCTTTGTTGGTTTGAATGTCTAAAGTGTCTGTCTTTCTCGGTTTGTGTGTCTGATTCTATTTGTTCGCATGTCTGGGCTGGTATTTGCAAGTCCAAGAATATCTCTTTGTTGGTTTGAATGTCTAAAGTGTCTGTCTTTCTTTGTTTGTGTGTCTGAATCTACGTGATTGCAGGTCTAGGCTCATGTTTTTAAGCCCAAATATTTTTAATTGATGTTATGAATGTCTAAAATGCCAGTTATTCTCTGTTTGTATGTCTGATTCTATTTGTTAGCATGTCTAGGTTGATTTTTCCAAGTCGAAGAATTTGTCTTTGTTGATTTGAATGTCTAAAGTGTCTGTCTTTCTCTGTTTGTCTGTCTGATTCTATTTGTTTGCATGTCAGGGTTGGTGTTTGCAAGTTCAAGAATTTGTCTTTGTTGGTTTGATAAGTCTAAAGTGTCTTTCTTTCTCTGTTTGTGTGTCTGATTCTATTTGTTTGCATGTCTGGGTTGGTGTTTGCAAGTCCAAGAATTTGTCTTTGTTGGTTTGAATGTCTAAGGTGACTGTCTTTCTCGGTTTGCATGTCTGATTGTATTTGTTGGCATGTCTGGGTTGGTGTTTGCAAGTCCAAGAATTTGTCTTTGTTGGTTTGAATGTCTAAAGTGTCAGTCTTTCTCTGTTTGTGTGTCTGATTCTATTTGTTTCCATGTCTGGGTTGGTGTTTGCAAGTCCAAGTATTTGTCAATGTTTGTTTGAATTTCTAAATTGTCTGTCTTTCTCTGCTTGTGTGTCTGATTCTATTTGTTGGCATGTCTGGGTTGGTGTTTGCAAGTCCAAGAATTTGACTTTGTTGGTTTGAATGTCTAAAGTGTCTGTCTTTCTCTGTTTGTGTGTCTGATTCTAATTGTTTGCATGTCCGGGTTGGTGTTTGCAAGTTCAAGTATTTGTCTTTGTTGGTTTGAATGTCTAAAGTGTCCGTCATTCTCTGTTTGTGTGTTTGATTCTATTTGTTTGCATGTCTGGGTTGGTGTTTGCAAGTCTAAGTATTTGTCTTTGTTGGTTTGAATGTCTAAATTGTCTGTCTTTCTCTGTTTGTGTGTCTGTTTCTATTTGTTTGCATGTCTGGGTTGGTGTTTGCAAGTCCAAGAATTTGTCTTTGTTTGTTTGAATGCCTAAAGTGTCTGTCGTTCTTTGTTTGTGTGTCTGATTCTATTTGTTTTAATGTCTGGGTTGGTGTTTGCAAGTCCAAGAATTTCTCTGTATTGGTTTGAATGTCTAAAGTGCCTGTCTTTCTCTGTTTGCATGTCTGAATCTATTTGTTTGCATGTCTGGGTTGGTGTTGCCAAGTCCAAAAATTTGTCTTTGTTGGTTTGAATGTCTAAAGTGTCTGTCTTTCTCTTTTTGTGTGTCTGATTCTATTTGTTTGCATGTCTGGGTTTGTGTTTGCAAGTCCAAGAATTTGTCTTTGTTGGTTTGAATGTCTA
Organism: Artemia sp. Qi Xiang Cuo; assembly: GCF_049724085.1. Lineage (NCBI taxonomy): Eukaryota > Metazoa > Arthropoda > Branchiopoda > Anostraca > Artemiidae > Artemia > Artemia sp. Qi Xiang Cuo. Next base: position 46,313,605 of record NC_142797.1, on the reverse strand, counting down.
AAGTGTCTGTCTTTCTCTGTTTGTGTGTCTGATTCTATTTGCTTGCATGTCTTGGTCGGTGTTTGCAAGTCCAAGAATTTGTCTTTTTTGGTTTGAATGTCTAAAGTGCCTGTCTTTCTCTTTTTTCATTTCTGAATCTTTTTGCTTGCATGTCTGGGTTGGTGTTTTCAAGTCCAAGAATTTGTCTTTGTTGGTTTGAATGTCTAAAGTGTCTGTCTTTCTCTGTTTGTATGTCTGATTTTATTTGTTTGCATGTCTGGGTTAGTGTTTGCAAGTCCAAGAATTTGTCTTTGTTGGTTTGAATGTCTAAAGTGCCTGTCCTTCTTTGTTTTTATGTCTGATTCTATTTGTTTGCATGTCTGGGTTGGTGTTTGCAAGTCCAAGAATTTGTCTTTGTTGGTTTTAATGTTGTCTTTGAATTTGTCTTTGTTGGTTTGAATGTCTAAAGTGACTGTCTTTCTTGGTTTGCATGTCAGAATCTATTTGTTTGCATGTCTGTGTTGGCGTATGCAAGTCCAAGAATTTGTCTTTGTTGGTTTGAATGTCTAAAGTGTCTTTATTTCTCTGTTTGTGTGTCTGATTCTATTTGTTTGCATGTCTGGGTTGGTGTTTTCAAGTCCAAGAATTTGTCTTTGTTGGTTTGAATGTCTAAAGTGCCTGTCTTTCTCTGTTTGCATGTCTGAATCTATTTGTTTGCATGTCTGGGTTGGTGTTTGCAAGTCCAAGAATATGTCTTTGTTGGTTTGAATGTCTAAAGTGCCTGTCCTTCTCTGTTTGTGTGTCTGATTCTATTTTTTTGCATGTCGGGGTTGGTGTTTGCAAGTCCAAGTATTTGTCTTTGTTGGTCTGAATGTCTAAATTTTCTATCTTTCTCTGTTTATGTGTCTTAATCAAATTGTTTGTATGTCAGGGTTGGTGTTTGCAAGTACAAGTATTTGTATGTGTTGGTTTGAATGTCTGAAGTGTATGTATTTCTCTGTTTGCATGTCTGAATCAATTTTTATGAATGTCTGGATTGGTGTTTCAAAGTCCAAAAATTTGTGTTTGTTGGTTTGACTGTCTAATGTGTCTGTCATTCTCTGTTTGAATGTCTGATTCTATTTGTTTGCATGTCTGGGTTGGTGTTTGCAAGTCCAAGAATTTGTCTTTGTTGGTTTGAATGTCTAAAGTGTCTGTCTTTCTCTGTTTGTGTGTCTGATTCTATTTTTTTGCATGTCTGGGTTGGTGTTTGCAAGTCCAAGAATTTGTCTTTGTTGGTGTGAATGTCTAAAGTGACTGTCTTTTTCTGATTGAATGTCTTTTTTTGTTCATGGACACGTCTGGGTTGATTTGTGATTGTCCCGGTATTTTTCTTTGTTGGATTGAATACCTAAAGCCACGGTCTTTAGCTGCTGTTGCATCTAAACTGAATGGATGGCATATCTTGGCTGGTGTTTGCACGTCCAAGATGTTGTTTTTGTTGCTTTTTATGACTAAAGTGCCTGTCTTTCTCTGTTTGCATGTCTGAATCTATTCGTTTGCATGTCTGGGTTGGTGTTTGCAAGTCTAAGAATTTGTCATTGTTAGTTTGAATGTCTAAAGTTACTGTCTTTCTCTGTTTTTATGTTTGATTTTATTTGTTTGCATGTCTGGGTTTGTGTTTGCAAGTCCAAGAATTTGTCTTTGTTGGTATGAATGTCTAAAGTGCCTGTCCTTCTTTGTTTATATGTCTGAATCTATTTGTTTGCATGTCAGGGTTGGTGTTTGGAAGTCCAAGAATTTGTCTTTGTTGGTTTGAATGTCTAAAGTGACTGTCATTCTCTGTTTGTGTGTCTAAATCTATTTTTTTGCATGTCTGGGTTGGTGTTTGCAAGTCTAAGAATATGTCATTGTTGGTTTAAATGTCTAAAGTGACTGTCTTTCTATGTTTTCATGTCTGGTTCTATTTTTTTACATGTCTGGGTTGGTGTTTGCAAGTCCAAGAATATGTCTTTGTTGGTTTGAATGTCTAAAGTGTCTGTCTTTCTCTGTTTTTGTGTCTGATTCTATTTTTTTGCATGTCGGGGTTGGTGTTTGCAAGTCCAGGAATTTGTCTTTGATGGTTTGAATGTCTAAAGTGTCTGTCTTTCTCTGTTTGTGTGTCTGATTCTATTTGTTTGCATGTCTGGGTTGGTGTTTCCAAGTCCAAAAATTTGTTTTTGTTGGTTTGAATGTCTAAAGTGTCTGTAATTCTCTGTTTGTGTGTCTGATTCTATTTGTTTACATGTCTGGGTTGGTGTTTGCAAGTTCAAGAATTTGTCTTTGTTGGTTTGAATGTCTGAAGTGTCTTTCTTTCTCTGTTTGTGTGTCTGATTCTATTTGTTTGCATGTCTGGGTTGGTGTTTGCAAGTCCAAGAGTTTGTCTTTGTTGGTTTGAATGTCTAAAGTGACTGTTTTTCTCGGTTTGCATGTCTGAATCTATTTGTTTGCATGTCTGGGTTGGTGTTTGCAAGTCCAAGTATTTTTCTTTGTTGGTCTCAATGTCTATAGTGTCTGTCTTTCTCTGTTTGTGTGTCTGATTCTATTTTTTTGCTTGTCTGGTTCGGTGTTTGAAAGTCCAAGTATTTGTCTTTGTTGGTTTGAATGTCTAAAGTGCCTGTCTTTCTCTGTTTGCATGTCTGAATCTATTTGTTTGCATGTCTGGGTTGGTGTTTGCAAGTCCAAGAATTTGTCTTTGTTGGTCTGAATGTCTAAAGTGCCTGTCTTACACGGTTTGTATGTCTGATTCTATTTGTTTGCATGTCTGGGATGATGTTTGCAAGTTCAAGAATTTGTCTTTGTTGGTTTGAATGTCTAAAGTGCCTGTCTTTCTCGGTTTGTATGTCTGAATCTATTGGTTTGCAAGTCTGAGTTGGTGTTTGTATGTCTGATTCTATTTGTTTGCATGTCTGGGTTGTGTTTGCAAGTCCAAGAATTTTTCTTTGTTGGTCTGAATGTCTAAAGTGCCTATCTTTCACGGTTTGTATGTCTGATTCTATTTGTTTGCATTTCTGGGTTGATGTTTGCAAGTCCAAGAATTTGTCTTTGTTGGTTTGAATGTCTAAAGTGCCTGTCTTTCTCGGTTTGTATGTCTGAATCTATTTGTTTGCAAGTCTGAGTTGGTGTTTTTATGTCTGATTCTATTTGTTTGCATGTCTGGGTTTTTGTTTGCAAGTCCAAGAATTTGTCTTTGTTGGTCTGAATGTCTAAAGTGCCTATCTTTCACGGTTTGTATGTCTAATTCTATTTTTTTGCATGTCTGGGTTGGTGTTTGCAAGTCCAAGAATTTGTCTTTGTTGGTTTGAATGTCTACAGTGTCTGTCTGTCTTTCTTTGTGTGTTTGATTTTATTTGTTTACATGTCTGGGTTGGTGTTTGCAATTCCAACTATTTGTCATTGTTGGTTTGAATGTCTAAAGTGTCAATCTTTCTCTGTTTGTGTGTCTAATTCTATTTGTTTGCCTGTCTGGGTTGGTGTTTGCAAGTCCAAGTATTTGTAATTGTTGGTTTGAATGTCTAAAGTGTCTATCTTTCTCTGTTTGTCTGTCTGATTCTATTTGTTGGCATGTCTGGGTTGGTGTTTGCAAGTCCAAGAATTTGACTTTGTTGGTTTGAATGTCTAAAGTGTCTGTCTTTCTCTGTGTGTATGTCTGATTCTATTTTTTTGCATGTCAGGGTTGGTGTTTGCAAGTCAAACTATTTGTCTTTTGTTGGTTTGAATTTCTAAAGTGTCTGTCTTTCTATGTTTCTGTGTCTGATTCTATTTGTTGGCATGTCTGGGTTGGTGTTTGCAAGTTCATGAATTTGTCTTTGTTGGTTTGAATGTCTAAAGTGACTGTCTTTCTCGGTTTGCATGTCAGAATCTATTTGTTTGCATGTCTGTGTTGGTGTTTGCAAGCCCAAGAATTTTTCTTTGTTGGATTGAATGTCTAAAGTTTCTTTCTTTATCTGTTTTTGTGTCTGATTCTATTTGTTTGCATGTCTGGATTCGTATTTGCAAGTCCAAGAATTTGTATTTGTTGGTTTGAATGTCTAAAGTGTCTTTATTTCTCTCTTTGTGTGTCTGAATCTATTTTTTTGCATGTCTGGTTTGGTGTTTGCAAGTCCAAGAATTTGTGTTTGTTGGTTTGAATGTCTAAATTGACTGTCTTTCTCTTTTTGTATGTCTTAATCTATTTGTTTGCATGTCTGGCTTAATGTATTGAATTCAAAGAATTTTTCTTTATTGGTTTGAATGTTCAAAGTGTCTGTCTTTCTCTGTTTGTGTGTCTGATTCTATTTGTTTGCATGCCTGGGTTGATGTTTGCAAGTCCAAGAATTTTTCTTTGTTGGTTTGAATGTCTAAAGTATCTGTCTTTCTCTGTTTGTATGCCTGATTCTATTTGTTTGCATGTCTGGGTTTGTGTTTCCATGTCCAAGAAGTTGTCTTTGTTGGTTTGAATGTCTAAAGTGTCTGTCATTCTCTGTTTGTGTGTCTGATTCTATTTGTTTGCATGTCTGAGTTGGTGTTTGCAAGTCCAAGTATTTGTCATTGTTGGTTTGAATGCATATAGTGTCTTTCATGCTCTGTTTGTATGTCTGATTCTAGTTGTTTGTATCTCTGGGTTGGTGTTTGCAAGTCCCAGAATTTGTCTTTGTTGGTTTGAATGTCTAAAGTCTCTGTTTTCATCTGTTTGTGTGTCTGATTATATTTGTTGTCATGTCTGGGTTGGTGTTTGCAAGTCCAAGAATTTGACTTTGTTGGTTTGAATGTCTAAAGTTTCTGTCTTTCTCTGTTTGTATGTCTGATTCTATTTTTTTGCATGTCAGGGTTGGTGTTTGCAAGTCAAACTATTTGTCTTTTGTTGGTTTGAATGTCTAAAGTGTCTGTCTTTCTATGTTTGTGTGTCTGATTCTATTTGTTGGCATGTCTGGGTTGGTGTTTGCAAGTCCAAGAATTTGACTTTGATGGTTCGAATGTCTAAAGTGTCTGTCTTTCTCTGTTTGTGAGTCTGCTTCTATTTGTTTGCATGTCTGGGTTGGTGTTTGCAAGTCCAAGAATTTGTTATTGTTGGTTTGAATGTCTAAAGTGTCTATCTTTCTCTGTTTGTGTGTCTGATTCTATTTGTTTTAATGTCAGGGTTGGTGTTTGCAAGCCCAAGAATTTGTCTTTGTTGGTTTGAATGTCTAAAGTGTCAGTCTTTCTCTGTTTGTGTGTCTGATTCTATTTGTTGGTATGTCTGGGTTGGTGTTTGCAAGGCCAAGTATTTGTCATTGTTGGTTTGAATGTCTAAAATGTCTGTCTTTCTCTGTTTGTGTGTCTGATTCTATTTGTTGGCATGTCTGGGTTGGTGTTTGCAAGTCCAAGAATTGGACTTTGTTGGTTTGAATGTCTAAAGTGTCTGTCTTTCTCTGTTTGTGTGTCTGATTCTAATTGTTTGCATGTCCGGGTTGGTGTTTGTAAGTCCAACTATTTGTTATTGTTGGTTTGAATGTCTAAAGTGTCTGTCTTTCTCTGTTGGCGTGTTTGATTCTATTTGTTTGCATGTCTGGGTTGGTTCTTGCAAGTCTAAGTATTTGTCTTTGTTGGTTTGAATGTCTAAATTGTCTGTATTTTTCTGTTTTAGTGTTTGATTCTATTTGTTTGCTTGTCTGGGTTGGTGTTTGCAAGCCCAATAATTTGTCCTTGTTGGTTTGAATGTCTAAAGTGTCAGTCTTTTTCTGTTTGTGTGTCTGATTCTATTTGTTGACATGTCTGGGTTGGTGTTTGCAAGTCCAAGTATTTGTGTTTGTTGATTTGAATGTCTAAAGTGTCTGTCTTTCTCTGTTTGTGTGTCTGATTCTATTTGTTGACATGTCTGGGTTGGTGGTTGCAAGTCCAAGTATTTGTCTTTGCTGGTTTGAATGTCTAAAGTGTCTGTCTTTCTCTGTTTGTGTATCTGATTCTATTTTTTTGCAATTCTGAGTTAGTGTTTGCAAGTCCAAGTATTTGTCTTTGTTGGTTTGAATGTCTAAAGTGTCTGTCTTTTTCTGTTTGTGTGCCTGATTCTATTTGTTTGCATGTCTGGGTTGGTGTTTGCAAGTCCAAGAATTTTTCTTTGTTGGTTTGAATGTCTAAAGTGTCTGTCTTTTTCTGTTTGTGTGTCTGATTATATTTGTTCGCATACCTTGGTTGATGTTTTCAAGTCATACAATTTTTCATTGCCGTTATGAATGTCTAAACTGTCTGTCGTTTGCTTTTTGTTTGTATTATTCTATTTTGCGTCATGAATGAATTAGTTTTCTCATCCCCAAGAATTTATCATTATTGGTTTGAATGTCTAACGTGTCTTAATTGAGCGCACGCACGGAAACATTAAAAACATGGGGTTCTCCGACAGGCTGAATCTGAAATAGTAATGGCGCGCAATGCTAAGTGAACCTAAATGAACCTAACGTGAATGCTGTTACTGTAACCTAGTGTAACCTAACCTAACTAATGCACGTAACCTAGTGTAAATTAACCCCAAAAGGTCAAATAATCTCCATGAAAATTATACTTTCAGAGTCAGCATTTCGGATAACACTCTTTCAGGTTCAGTATGTCGGAGAACCCTAAAAGGTTAACCCTAAAAAGGGTAAGTTAACTCTAAAAGGTTAAAGAATCTCCTTGTAAATTACAATTTCAGATTCAGCATGTCGGAGAACCTCATGGTTTTGATGTTTCCGTGTGTGCGCGCACGTAAGACACTTTAGACATTCAAACCGACAAAGACCAATACTTGGACTTGCAAACACCCACCCAGACACTCAAACAAATAGAATCAGACACACAAACAGAGAAAGACAGACACTTTAGACATTCAAACCAACAAAGAAAAAATTCTTGGACTTGCAAACACCAACCCAGACATTCAAACAAATAGATTCAGACATACAAACAGAAAAAGACAAATATTTTAGACATTCAGACCAACAAAGACAAATACTTGGACAACCCAGACATGCAAACAAATAGAATCAGACATACAAACAGAGAAAGACACACAATCTAGACTTTCAAACCATCAAAAACAAACTCTTGGACTTGCAAACACCAACCCAGACACGCAACCATATAGAATGAGATATATAAACAGAGAAAGACAGACACTTTAGTCATTCAATCCAACAAAGACAAATACTTGGGCTTGCAAACACCAACCCAGACATGCAAAAAAATAGAATCAGACACACAAACAGAGAAAGATAGACACTTTAGACATTCAAACCAACAATGACAAATACTTAGGCTTGCAAAGACCAACCCAGACATTCAAACAAATAGAATCATACACACAAACAGAGAAAGACAGAAACTTTAGACATTCAAACCAACAAAGACAAATGCTTGGACATGCAAACCCCAACCCAGACATGCATACAAATAGAATCACACACACAAACAGAGAAAGACAGACACTTTAGACATTCAAACCAACAAAGACAAATTCTTGTACTTGCAAACACCAGCACACATATACAAACAAATAGATTCAGACACACAAACAGAGAAAGACAGACACTTTGGACACTCAAACCAACAATGACAAATTCTTGGACTTGCAAACACCAACCTAGACATGTAAACAAATAGAATCAGACACACAAACAGAGAAAGACAGACACTTTAGACATTCAAACCAACAAAGACAAATTCTTAGACATGCAAACACCAACCCAGATATGCAAACAAATAGAATCACAGACACAAACAGAGAAAGACAGACACTTTAGACATTCAAACCAACAAAGACAAATTCTTGGACTTGCAAACATCAACCCTGACATGGAAATAAATAAAAGCAAATAAAAAAACAACGAAGCAAAGACACTTTAGGTATTCAAATCAACAAATACACATAGTTGGACCTGTAAACACCAATCCAGACATGCGAACAAATAGAATCAGACATACAAACAGAGAAACACAGACACTATAGACATCCCAGCCAACAAAGACAAATACTTGGACTTGCAAACATCTACCCGGACATGCAAGCAAGTAGAATCAAACATCCAAATGAAGAAAGAGATACACTTTTGATATTCAAACCAATAAAGAAAAAAACTGGGTCTTACAAAAATCAACCCAGACATACAAAAAATGAATTCAGATACAAAAACAGTGAAAGACATACACTCTGGGTATTCAAATCAAGAAAGACAAATAGTTGGACTTGCAAACACCAACCCAGACATGCAAACAAATAGAATCAGACACACAAACAGAGAAAGACAGACACTTTAGACATTCAAATCAACAAACAAAAATACTTGGACTTGTAAACACCAACCCAGACATGTAAACAAATAGATTCAGACATACAACCAGAGAAAAACAGACACTTTAGACATTCAAACCAACAAAGAAAAATACTTGGACTTGTAAACACCAACTCAGACATGCAAACAAATAGATTCAGACACACAAACAAAGAAAGACAGACACTTTAGACATTCAAACCAACAAAGACGAACTCTTGGACTTGCAAACACCAACCCACACATGCAAACAAATAGAATCAAACACCCAAATACTTGGACTAACAAAGGCAAATACTTGGACTTCCCAGACATGCAAACAAATAGAATCAGACATATAAACAGAGACAGACAGACCCTTTAGACATTCAAACCAACAAAGACAAATACTTGGGCTTGCAAACACCAACCCAGACATGCAAAAAAAAAGAATCAGATATACAAACAGAAAAAGACAGACACTTTTGACATTCAAACTAACAAAGACAAATTCTTGGACTTGCAAACACCAACCCAAACATGTAAACAAATAGAATCAAACACACAAACAGAGAAAGACAGACACTTTAGACATTCAACTCAACAAAGAAAAATACTTGGACTTGTAAACACCAACCCAGACATGTCAACAAATAGAATCAGACACACAAACAGAGAAAGACAGACACTTTAGACATTCAAACCAACAAAGACAAATTCTTGGACTTGTAAAAACCAACCCAGACATGCAAACAAATAGAATCAGACACACAAACACAGAAAGAAAGACACTTTAAACATTAAAACCAACAAAGACGAATTCTTGGACTTGCAAACACCAACACAAACATGCAAACAAATAGAATCAGACACACAAACAGAGAAAGACAGACACTTTAAACATTCAAACCAATAAAGACCAACTCTTGGACTTGCCAACACCAACCCACACATGCAAACAAATAGAATCAAACACACAAACAGAGAAAGACAGACACTTTAGACATTCAAACCAACAAAGACAAATACTTGGACTTGCAAGCACCAACCCGGACATGCAAACAAATAGAATCAGACACACAAACAGAGAAAGTTAGACACTTTAGACATTAAAACACACAAAGACAAATTCTTGGACTTGCAAACACCAACCCAAACATGCCAAAAAATAGAATCAGACACACAAACAGAGAAAGACAGACACTTTAGACATTCAAACCAACAATGACAAATACTTGGACTTGCAAACACCAACCCAGACATGTAAACAAATAGAATCAGAGACACAAACAGAGAAAGACTGACACTTTAGACACTCAAACCAACAAAGACAAATTCATGGACTTGCAATCACCAACCCGGACATACAAACAAATAGAATCGGACACACAAACAGAGAAGGCCAGACACTTTAGACATTCAAACCAACAATGAAAAATTCTTGGACTTGCAAACACCAACCTAGACATGCAAACAAATAGAATCAGACACACAAACAGAGAAAGACAGACATTTAAGACATTCAAACCAACAAAGACAAATTCATGAACTTGCAAACACCAACCCAGACATGCCAATAAATAGAATCAGACACACAAACAGAGAAAGACCGACACTTTAGACATTCAAACCAGCAAAGACAGATAGTTGGACTTGCAAACACCAACCATAACATGCATGCAATTAGAATCAGACATACAAACAGAGAAATACAGAAACTTTAGACATTCAAACCAACAAAGACAAATTCTTGGACTTGTAAACACTAACCAGACATGCAAACAAATAGATTCAAACACACAAACAGAGAAAGACAGACACTTTAGACATTCAAACCAACAATGAAAAATTCTTGGACTTGCAAACACCAACCCAGACATGCAAACAAATAGATTCAGACATGCAAACCGAGAAAGACAGACACTTTAGACATTCAAACCAACAACAACAAATAGTTGGACTTGCAAACATCAACCCAGACATTCAAACAAATAAAATCAGACATACAAACCGTGAAAGATAGGCACTTTAGACATTCAAACCAGCAAAGACAAATAGTTGGACTTGCAAACACAAACCCTGACATGCAAACAAATAGAATCAGACACACAAACAGAGAAAGAAAGACACTTTAGACATTCAAACCAACAAAGACAAATTCTTGGACTTGCAAACTCTAACCAGACATGCAAACAAATAGATTCAGACACACAAACAGAGAAAGCCAGACACTTTAGACATTCATACCAACAAAGACAAATTCTTGGACTCGCAAACACCAACCCAGACATGCAAACAAATAGATTCAGACATCCAAACCGAGAAAGACAGACACTTTAGACATTCAAACCAACAACAACAAATAGTTGGACTTGCAAACATCAACCCAGACATGCAAACAAATAAAATCAGACATACAAACCGTGAAAGATAGGCACTTTAGACATTCAAACCAACAAAGACAAATTCTTGGACTTGCAAACACAAACCCGGACATGGAAACAAATAGATTCAGACATATAAACAGAGAAGGACACTCACTTTAGACATTCAAACCAACAAAGACAAATTCTTGGACTTGCAAAGACCAACCCAGACATGCAAACAAATAGATTCAGACACATAAACCGAGAAGGACAGGCACTTTAGACATTCAAACCAGCAAAGACAAATTCTTGGACTTGCAAACACTAACCCAGACATACAAACAAATAAAATCAAACATTCAAAGAGAGAAAGACAGACACTTTAGACATTCATACCAACAAAGACAAATTCTTGGACTTGCAGACACCAACCCAGACACGCAAACAAATAGATTCAGACTTGCAAACAGAGAAAGACAGGCACTTTAGATATTCAAACCAACAAAGACAAATTCTTGGACTTGCAAACACCAGCCCAAACATGCAAACAAATATAATCAGACACACAAACAGAGAAAGACAGACACCTTAGACATTCATACCAACAAAGACAAATTCTTGGACTCGCAAACACCAACCCAGACATGCAAACAAATAGATTCAGACATGCAAACCGAGAAAGACAGTCACTTTAGACATTCAAACCAATAAAAACCTCATTTTTGCTCGTTTTTCTTTCTTTATGTCATGTCAGGCCAATGTGGTTTAAGAAAGTATCTTATTCAAACCTACAAAGACAAATTCAAAGACAATATTAAAACCAACAAAGACAAATTCTTGGACTTGAAAACACCAACCCAGACATGCAAACAAGACGTTCAAACCAACAAAGACAAATTCTTGAACTTGGAAACACCAACCCAAACATATAAACAAATTGATTGAAAAAAGTATTAAAAAAATGTGGGGTCTTGTGGGTAGGGGAGCCCTTTGGGGGTGCCGGGGGGCATTTGGGGGCCCGGTGGGCCTTTGGGGGCTCGGGGGCCATTGGGGACTGGGGGGCCCTTGGGGCCCGGGGCCCTTGGGGGCCCTTTTGGGTTGGGGGGGTCCTTTGGGTTTGGGGTTGGGGGGTTGTTGGGGTAGGCGACCTCACAACACTGTTCAAATGGAACTTGTGTATTATAACGACCACAGAGTTTCACCCTCAAATCCTCTTCTGAATCATCTTCTAAAATCATCTTCTAAAATGCCTCAAACGGTTTCGCTGAAATCCTCTTCTAAAATGTCTCGAACGGTTTCACCTAAATCATCTTCTAAAATGTCTCAAACTGTTTCGCCCAAATAATCCCCTAAAAGTAATTTCTGCGTGTTTCTTTGTTTTGGCATCCCTGCGCTGTCACATTTGAAATTCCTATGAAACCCTTTCCCGCGTTAATCTCTTCATCTCATAGGTGTTCCTAGTTACACTATTAAGGTTTCGATAGAATATCAATTTATCTCTCTGACTTAAAGATCAGAGAAGCCGTATTTAAAAAAAAAATTTCTATCTCTTTAGACTCCCGCATAATTCCAAGATAACAAGTGATGTTATTTCTAATTCCTGACAATAAGATCAAAGAAGCCATATTTGAAAATAGAATATTAATTTATCTCTCTGACCTAAAGACCGTTTATCCCTCAGACCTAAAGACCAAAGAAGCCATATTTGTTTCTTAATTCCCCTTTCGTGAATCAATAATTCTCCTCGATTATGCAAATCAATTTCTCAGAAATCTAACCATGAAAATACATCAAAGTGAGAAAAATCCTGTTTTTTCTTTCTCAGGGACAAAAACCATAAAAACATGCATAAATTATGTAAGCCCAGGAGTTGTAGATAGCTCCCTACTTGTGTCATCAAAAAGCAAGTGTTTTCATAAGCCGGCCGTCTTATGGACGGCCAGTAGCCCGAAGAAAAATGCTTACGGTTGCAGCAGACTCAGTATATCCATTTTATTGTTGCTTTGTGCATGTAAAACTTATTTGTTGAGATTTTCGCTATAAGAAAAGGCAAACTTTAAATAGACCATACGAGTTTTAAACTCTTATTCTGGGTTCAAAGTTGGTTCATCATTTCATGTAGGCTTAAAAATTATGGTATTGTTTCTTTGTTTTAGCGAAATTGAGATCCAAAATTTTATTGAAATACCTAGTCCTATTGTATGAATATTATGACTTCCTCTTTTTCATTTGGGGAGCGTCTTTTTTTTATGATGTTCAGTCCTTTAAATAAGATAGATTGCCTGACAAGGCAAACTGTCCATAAATTTTCAGCCTTGAATTGAAGGAAAATGGTTTTCATATGGGATCATCAGTCCCCAAGGATCCAATCACTGTAAGAAATAAAAAAGAAGATTAACATCTCATTTTTGTTAATAGCATGGGAAAAGTAACAAGTGTTTTACAGGGGAGATTGAGCTTAATACTATTATCTAGTGTATTTAATAAAATCCTATTTGATGCTGTTTTTTTTCAAGTGATCATCGAATTTTGTGAAAGAGACGGGTTTTGAAGATATTTACCGCGAAATGAAATAGGAATTCATTGCACAAACATAAAACTTTAACTCAGCTTATTTCACCTTTAATTTATTGGGACAGTTTGACAATCCTGTAATGAAGAGTTTCCCTACCTTAAGGGCTCGGCACACGTAGCTGATTTCGGAAACCGATTTCAGCATCAGTGGACAAACGATACCGGTAAGAAAAATTTGTTGAAAAAAAATTTATTGCGCGAGACTTTCAAAAGAAATAATCATTGACACACATAGTCAACTGGACTTTATTAATAGTTGCATGATTGATCTCAGCTTAGTTCTCAGTTTAGTTCTCAGCTCAGTAGCGGGGTCTTTCACCACAGAAATCTCGGGCTGACTATTTATTTGTATCCCTATTTTTGTATGATGATGATGAAAATTGGCGCTGATTTTGCAAATCGGCAGCGAAAACTAGAAAATTCTTCAAGCTCAAATCGACACCGATTTCTTTTAAAATCGGCGCTGATTTGGAAATCAGTTCCCGAAATCGGCTACGTGTGCCCAGCCCTTTTGATGCATAATTGTAGATATACTGATCCTGTTTCATTCTCCTGCTTCTGACGAGGTAGCCTTTTCAGTTCTGAATCTAAGCAAGAGAGTTGTAACGCAGGGTTAGAAGCCCTCAAAAAAAAATGGTGATAAAATAACTGATAAATTGCCGGAAGAAGCTATGACACGTCTATAACTTTGAGTGTAATCTTGAATTGGGTCTCGGTTGATCACATTTACTGTCCAATTCTTTCAATTTTTTTACGTATGTTTTACCTACTTTCAAAAATTTTGCATTTTTCATATGATCCTTATGGTTCACTGAATTGTTCCCGAATTTCATATTTGAAATTCGTCAGTTTAAACTTTTTGGCTGTCAACAGCCATGTATTTGTACTATCAGTCTCAATTTTAAATAGAAGGTTCTTTTATATCAATTTCCAAGGTAACATCAATTATAGTAAAATTCAAGGGGGTGCCTATTCGTAAAAATGTTAGGGGGCAAGGATATTTAAAAATGAAAATACCAAAAATATGTTGTTCTCAAAGTCTAAGGGTGCAATTTTGAATTTCCGATTTTGTCAATGAAAATGTGGAAAAAGTAAATTTCAACTCTTGGAAGAAGTTTGCCCCTCTCCCCCAATTGGCCCCCTGGGAATTTACAGGAGCTTTTTATAATCTTTGGGAGGGGGTGTATTCAACTAAATCACAGTAGGGAAAGAAGAATCTCTTAATATCCAGGTATTCACTGGGCATTTTTAGACGATGGCTACCTACTTAGCGAATGCTACATTCTTTTTACTTGTACTAATGTTTACTATGCCAGAAAACAATATTTATTTATTACAACATATGTGTCAATTTAATAAAAAACATGCTATAAAATAAACTTGTCTATGTTTTTATCAGAAAATATTTTTTCCAACAAAATACAAGCACAAATTACAATTTGCTTACAAACTAACGTTGGTAACACTGGTTTGAACCAAACTAGAAAGAGTATAACCTTCTATACGCTGTGAGAGAGCCTTGTTTCTTAGGGAATATGTAGTTAGATGTTCAAAGAATAGACTACCAGTTGAAACCCTCTAGACCTACTCACATGGATAATCAGCTAATGTTGAGACTTAGCTAACGCCAATTTTGGGAGCAAGCTGGTTATAGACCAATTCCCAATCGGATATAGCTAGTATCAAGAAATAGTTAGATCCAGAAACCAAGTTCAAATTATTTGAAATTAGCCAAGACTCAGGGAATAGAAAGCTTCATGATCAATCCTAGGCTGCAAAGAAAAAACTAGAGCTCCGATGCCAAGGGGGTTACAGTTGCCAAGGGGGCAAGACTTATTGCCAGTTGCCACTTATACATTGCGGGACGCGAAATGCTTTTCAGGATTTTCGTATCGTGTTTGCATATGCGTTAGGATTATTATGAGTCATTGTTTATAACATCAATGTGTAATTAGAGCACTTCTAAAATAAGTTCTGTGTGTATTATTTACCAAAAATTTATGAGAGATACGGAGATTTTGTTTAATTCTTCCACGAAGTAACATGAGGTTCTACCAGTATTGAGAATTATTTAATCTCTAAAGATCCTAACTTCGAAGCTAGGACGTTTTATTAGGCAAATTTAAGGAATTCACTAAATCAAAGCTGCAAAACTGAAGAAGTAACAGAAGGAATTCTGTTTTTGGAATCTCAGCGTCAGCTCCAACTCTTAGATGACCAAGGTCTAGGAGCTGAGAATTGTAAGTTCAAACATATATGCCAAAAATATGCTATCTTAACTAGCATTAACCAGCCAAGCAGATATTCTTAAGACTACCCCTTGGGATGGGTAGAGCAGATCACTAGCATTTTCTTATTAGCTGAATATCAGTAGGTTATTAGCAAAATCCTTATTACCAACAAGCTTTCAGGCACTCAGCATGTACTGACTTAAAGGAGAAATATGCCTCCGATTAGCTCTATCTTTCTGATATTATCTTTTTTAAACATAATTTGTGTTAAAATGGATGGCTTCTAACACCTTGGTAAAATTTCTTATACGATTAGAGGTAATTTGACTCAGTTTTGCCACTGACCTTATGGTGAACATACTCACAAATTTTCGCAAAAACTATTGCTTAATAAATAAACACGAGTATCACGTTTGTAGCAGAAAATTTGGCAGCACTCCAAGATGAAAAAATCTTGGTAACATTCGAAATCCTAAGGAATTTTCAAATAGGATTGGTACAGGTGCTCGCCACAAGATCAGTGCTGAAATAGAACTGAAATAGTAATTGGAAATTGAAATCGAATCTGAATTACGCCGCGTCAACTTTCTTTGATTAGCGAGTTAAAATCAAGGGCTATGGGAAATTGGAAGTTACTCTACCTACTATAAATAACGCTTAACGAATGTTTATGCAACTAAGTAACTAAAAACGGTCAGTCTTAAACTACCTCTAACTTTACGATCATTGTGTATAAAGAGTCATCGAACTAAAGAAATTAAATCTTGATATAATTCTTAATTTTAAACAAAAGATTCTTTTCTTGTACTTTCGCCCTCGAAATTACTACTGCCACTGGGCCTGTGATAAGGTGTTTCTGCAACACAGCCATATTGTTCATTGTAGTATTCTTCTCTCATTAATGAATCCAACGTTTTACATCTCAAGCAAATAATTTCTCTGAATGGACGACGAAAGTCTGCATGGAATGTGGCATAAATCACTGGATTTAATGTTGAATTGATATATCCAAGCCACAAAAAAAAGGAAGATAACAAATGTGGAATCCTTTCATTCGGTATAAAAGGTCTAATTAAAGCAAGACAAAAGAATGGTAGCCAACACATAATAAAAGCACTCATTATAATGCCAAGGGTTGTAGATGCTTTTCTTTCCTTGGCTAAGATAAAACGCAAACGTCGTGTGTTCTCTGTACGTTTTACTTTTGCGTTTATTGGAGAAGCCTGTGGAGATTGTCCGGGAGTTATTGTTGGTAATAACACACTGTGACTACCCCGATTTGACCCAACTTTCGCGTAGATGCTAGATTCTCCTGCATTAACTTCATTTGTAGAGGCAACGGATGCATTTAGTACCCCATGGTCCTTATTTAAGTGTCTCTGTGCTTTTTTCTCTTCCTTCACAATCTTATTTGCGGCTTGAAAAATTTTTCTATAAACAAACATCATTACAACTAGAGGCAAATAAAAACTACAAAATGTCGCATAAATTTGATACCAAAAGTTCTGCGACACGAAACATTCTTTTTCATTTCCTCCATGATAGTTGCCAAGAATGAGGGGCGGTGGAACACTTATAAACAAAGCTGAAAGCCATACGATACCTATGCAAACCATCATTCGCTTTGGTGTACGTTTAACACCATAATCAAAAGGTCTTGAAATGGAATAGTAACGATCTACAGAAATAGCGCATAAATTGAGTATTGATGCAGTACAGCATAATATATCAGCAGATATCCAAAGATCACACAAGGCTCCTCCAAATTTCCAAGTTCCAAACACTTCGTAAGCTAGAGCCATTGGCATAACGAGTAAAGCCACGCACAAATCACTGACAGCAAGAGAAACTAGCAGATAATTTGCTGGTTTCCTAAGTTTTCGTACCATGCACACAGCAACACACACCAGGAAATTACCAATTGCTGTCAATATTGTAATACTTCCAAGAACAATAAAAAGACCAATAATTTCTAGATTTTCAACGAAAGTAGAGGTTTGACTCTCCAGAAGAGTAGAGTTTGTTTCGTTGAGTCCCTCTTCAATGGTATCCATTCGCTCGGACAGTTGGAACTCAACTGAAAAAAGAAAAAAAAATACAAAATAGTTTTCTTTTGTAAATTTTTTTCGTCCGTCTTTAAATTTGTTACATTTCAGGAACTTCAGCGCTGTGCAAAAAAAATAGCGGCAAAATATCGGGTTGCAACAGCCTGATTCGTGCTATTTTTCCTCGGTTGCTTTTTAAATATAAAAAAAAACATTTAGCATTTTGTTAGTCATATCGGAAGATTGGTCTATTGTTGGCTGCAGTAAGTAAATTTAAGAACTACTCAATTCTTACAAATGGACTGATGTGAGATTTCGAGTCAAATTTTGCCACAAGAATTGAATAAAGTACAGTAATGAAAAAATAAATATTAAATTAAGCTTTTTGCGCATCTGCTATGAGTAAAACAGGACCTTTGAAGTGGCATATGCACTTACAAGAAGGTTCTGCGGACACTGAAGAGACAAGCGCCGTGAATGCGCCAACACATCATTAACTGATGTAAGCTTTAAAAGGTAAAATAAATGACTATTATAAAAAAAAAATTATTACTATCAGCGAATACCATCCAAAGAAGATACTATGATGATGTTGGCATGTCAATTAGCTCATGCTGTAATATTTTTTCAGACTTTGTGGGTATAAAACGCCTGGTAACAAAATCTAGGTTATTAAAAAAAATGTTGAGTTACGATCAAATGGCCCTTTTTCGACCAAAATAAGTCATCAGAAAAACTACACTGCTGAAACTTGTTAGAAATAGTTATTAAAAATAAGACCATAGAAAAGGCCCCCATCGTTATGGAGGTGTTCCAGGCGAAAACAAAAATCTTGACAGGTTGGGTCTCCTGTGACAGTTATGTTCAATGGGATTTTCAATTTCAAAGGCATAGTGCCCATTAGTTGTTTTTTCTAGAAAGGCACGTGATCAGTAAGAAAAACTGTTTAGAAGTTCAACAACATGTGTGTGAAGAAACCAAACAAAAGTCCAGCTTTGTGGTAAAACAACGCATTACTTTTTTCACCATGATATCTGTTCACAGTTAATTGCATGTTTGTAAGATTTTTTGGGCAAAAAGGGTGGCCCAGTCTCTATGTTTGCCATGTGTCTAAACTTTTTAATGTTCCCAGAACAAGTTTTACCTTAAGCAGTCGTTGTTCTGGAAGCATACATTGGACTTGAAGAGTAGGTGTATCACTGCGAGAGCTTAATAGTAAAATAAAACTACCAATAAAAAGGGCCAACCTCGAAATTTGAGTAACAGAATCTTCTTGGCATCAAAATGTGTTTAAAAAATTTACTTAGTACTACATCCCAATTAGGCCAAAATCGACCATGCAGAAGGGGTGGGGAATCTCGAATTTAGATTTTTGTAATATTTTCTAGATTGAAAGTTCGTTTCCTATTAACTCAAGTCAGGGATGACACAAAATGGCATCAGAATTGGAAAATTCCATCACTTAGTACCTCATTTTTACCATAAGCGAGGTCAGAGGGGAGTAGTAAGGCATCTATATATTAAAAACCTAAACGCAAACTTACGCCTGAAGGCATAGATATGTGTTTAGGTTTTCAACGGATTGGGGTTACCAGGGTCATTTGCAAAGAGGTACCATTTCTATAGAAGGTATAGTAATTTAAAAAATCATATGGAATTTGCTTGAAGGTATATACTTTGCGTACTTGCCCGTACCAAACAGGTTGGGTATAATCTGTTCTGGTTCAAGTTTTTTCTGACACAATTAACTGAATTTCTATTTCATGATATACACGTTTTTTTTAGGTTAGATCCGTGTCGGAAAAACCGGTGTATCTTTTTAGATGCCAATTATTTTTTTGTATATATTCAAGTTTCAAATTAGATTCCTCAACAGTTTTGAATAGTTTATTGAACATAACACAACTGACATTTTTTGTAAGCATTTACATAGAAAATGGATAATTCTAAGCAATTTTTGGTGAGTAAAAATTTTCTCATTATTATAGTAAAAAAAGAACTTGTCATTAATTTAAGGAAGAAATTCTTTCCTTACAATAGAACTAAGGCTACTTATATACCTAGAAGCCTATTGTTTTTAGGAGCTGAAACCTCTAAATAATTCTCTTATAGGTTGAAAATTACGGCGGCTTTTTTTTTTTTTAGGGGTTTTTTTAAATAATTACACGCCAGTCTGCATTTAAGGTTTTATTTTTATAATTATAATTTAACCTTCTTATTTATGTTTTTTAAAAATTAATTATCTATATTTAAAAAAAAAATGTTTTACAGTACTTTAAATGCCTAACATAAACTGAATTATTTTCCAAACCAAAAATGCATTTTTTTTTCAACGAAGTGGACACATGCAATACCACCCCTTCTAAAAAGATTAAAAGATTTAGCGAAGGTATATTATCGCAAGCTACAAGCCCTTCATTTATCAAATTAACTGGTAGAACTACATACGACCTTGACCAGCCAATGCTCGCGAATCCTTTAATGACAAGGTCCTCTGACGCCCGTGTTAGATCTATATCAGCTGGAATGAGCTTGAAAATGGAGTGGACTGCCTTATATGCCTCAGCTCAAGCTAGTTAAGATTGTCAGCTCAATCCCCTTCATTTTGTGTCAAGGAGTTCAAATATAGAAGGCCAGTCAGAATTTGTACGTATATACCTAATTTCTTTTGTTTATATTCCTATTTTAAAAAATAAGGTAAATTTTCTCAGGCGCATAGCTTTTAATTAGTAAAAATTAAAATTTTTTTACAAAAAATATTTCATTTTATTTAATTAACCAAATTAGAGTGTATATATATATAAAGGAGTTATTATCTCACGTTTCTATAACAAAAAAAAAACTAAAAAAAGTGAATAACCTAAATTACAAAATATAAATAAAAATAAAAAAAAAAAAAATTAGACAAAAAAAAAATAAATAACTTTGAAAAAAACGAAAGCGAAAACAATTGCAAAAACAAACCTAAAATTCACTATTGAAATTATATTATTGCGCTAAGGGCATTTTCATGCAACCGCTACTTATCAGATCTACCATCGCTTTTTAATCCGATTTGAATTCTAAGTGGGTCGCATGCAAAGCGGACTTTAAATAGCAAGATGTATATCCTCAATAGGCAATTAACAAAGGTAAAAAGGTTTTTTTGATAATTTCCAAATATGTCTTCACAGAGAAGTCAAGAAACACTATTTGGGCGAACCCGTTTTTGATCATTTCATTGAAACACTTAGGTGTTTTCGAGAAAGAATTTGAGGCTGTTCTATTTGAACTGTGCTGTGAAGTTCGATACCCCCCAACTCGAACGGGTATCGATCCTCATATCTTGAAGGGAACTCCTGGTTCCCAAGGGTCCACCCCGGGAGAGGGGGAGGGGAGGGAGGCTTCTAAAACAGGACCATCCAACATTTTAATTGCACTTTAATTGTTGATATGGGTGGAGAAAAAAGTTTTTCTCTCTTACAAACATTTATTTAGCCCAGGTCAACTTGAAACAAATACGTTGACAAAAGACACAGGAAAATACGGATTATTGGGAAGGTAGCACCATCAACCACCAACAGATGGGGTTAGCGCCCGTTAACTGAAGCCGAGGAGCAAGTGTTCATAGTGCATACCGTGTCACTTAAACGATGGTCAAATTTCATTGAGAATTATAATGAAGAGGCTCAAACAATCGAATTGGATCCATATTTTACATTTTTATTTTAAAAAATTTTTGGAATAAAACCATTAGTTTTTTTTTATCAGGATGCGTGTTTATTTGGGTTTTTTTTCAGGGGTGACTGTATCGACCCAGAGGTCCTAGACTATTGAGAGAGGTCTCATTCAAATAAAAATTAAAAGTTCTAGTGTTCTTTTTAAGTGACCTAAGGATTTGGACGGCAACTAAGCCCCCCATCCTAGGATCATTTTTTCCCAAAGTCACCGGATTAAAAGTTTGAAATTACCATATTTATTCAAAAAAATCTAATAACTATGTCTTTGAGGATGATTTAATCCTTCACAGGCCCGGGAGGAGGAGGACTGCAAGTTATGAGCTTTGCCCATTGTTTGAATATAGTATTGGTTATTGTTACGTATACAGACTTTTTCAGTTTTTTTTTGTGGTCGATGTAGGGTTGGGGGGAGGGAGTTACGTGGTAGGATCTCTCCATGGAGGAATTTTTAATGGGGGAAGAGAAATTTTCTATGTGGGTGATGTCAGATTTCCCAGCACTATTTAAAAACGATAAGGAACTAAATTTTAAGCTATAATTTAAACTGGAAACTAGTTTAAATAAATAACAATTTCAGTTGACAGATGTTCAACTGAAAGTAAGGAGCTACGTTAAAACCTAAAAAAAACATAAATTAGATCGTATATGAGAGGATTCACCCCTGCGTCAATACCTCACTCGTCAGGCTAAAGGGGGGGTCTTGCTGTCTAAAGAGCGATTTATTCTAATTAAGTGACCTTTTTGATTCTGGGGTCATTTTTAAAGAATTGGAACAAAATTTGAACTTAGCGTGAAAGGCGAGGTGTTGAGGAGGAGGGAACCCCCCTCCTCCTTAGAAGGGAACTACCCTTCTAAGAATAAGACCACATTTTCCTGACTAAAAAAAAAAAAAAAAAAAAAAAAAAAAAATATATATATATATATTTTTTAGAATGTTCAGTTGACGCTATAAAAGACATAAGGTAATGTAACTTTTTTTCTTCTTCTTTTAGTTGTTCAAGTCGTGGTGGTGGTGGTGGTAGTGTGACAATGACTATGAAAAATTGACAAAGTTTATTAACTATAAAAAATTTACATAAAAAATAAAACTTTTTTTTTTACAGATTAAAAATATAGCACCACCAGCGACACCATTGAGTGATGAAGCAACTATATTTACAGGACCAATTCTGTCACCACCAGCAGAGTTCAGGGATGAAGCTACACTGGTTCTAGAGAATATGGAGTGGGAAGGTGGCTTCCTTAACGATGTTTTTGGGGACATGGCCAGCCTGGATGACTTAAGCTGTGATATTGACATGCTTGAGGATCCGGGGTGGACAGATAGTTTCATGCGTGAATATATAGATGATGTTACAAGTAAATCTGAACCGGGTCCTCATAACGAAATTCTGTCAGAGGACAATACAGGCTGGCTCGACCAATTGTCCCCAAACACCTTGGAATATGTGCTAGGGGACCTCATGCCACATCCCCCCAATATGATTCAACAGACTGGGAATGGTGTTATTGACAATTCTCTGTCACCCGCCACCACTCCACTTAATGCTATAGATAGAAGTAGTAATACAACAGCAACAGTATCCCCTCTTCCGGATTTTTTTCTCTCCAACTCTGCCTTGCATCACACATTGGTCTACAGCGCCAAATTCGGTGACCCTTTCAACTCTCTAGTGTCGGGGGATATAATAACAGATCCCCTGGCCATTACACATTCATATACGGATAAGATTCGAGCCATTCTTGAACAACAAATGGGGGTGTGGGGAGTGGGGGTCAGTTTAAAAGCATCAATAGCCCTAAAAATATTTTTTTTAAATGAAAGTGCGGGTGATGTGTATTCGAAATACTTGCACACAGAGATGTTGGCAATACACCCGCATTTATCGAATTATGGGTAGGTTTTTCCAAATTGGGCAAATAGCATTCAAAGTACGTGGGAAAATTGCAACGAGGGGGGTAGTAGATCTGTGGTGTTATTTATTGAAAGTTTAAATGTTAACATTTGTAGGTTTAAAAGGGATTTTATTGTAAGCGGTGGGCAGGGGGGCGGGAAGGCAATTGAATTAAAATATCACTCAGATTTAGAGGGAAGTAGAGGGAGACAACGAATCTGTTTCGATACGAGACTGCAGTGTTTCAAGTATGCGTTTTTAATTGCGGCATACAGACCTCTGTGCGATGATGCCACTAAGAAAAAGTTGGACAAAATGGCAGTTAATGGTAGGGATGGTTCAAAGTTCCCCAAAGTAAATTTTAATTGTTTAAATGATCAATATCCCGTGTCACTAAAAGGAATAGATATTTTTGAGCGGGCTAATGCACATTTAAAGATTGGTGTCACGGTGTTACAGTATGAAACAGAATTTGAAGAGGGTCAGCGTTCCGATAAGAAGGGTGTATTATTTCCAGTGCGGGCTCCTTCAATTGAATCAGTAGAATATTGGGTGTGGCTTCTATACACCCATCCCACAGACTCCAATTTAATTGGTCATTCCAATCCTATTGTTGACAAGAGTAGGGTTCTATGTGAGGGTAGGAATTGGGGGGGTGTACACTACTGCTGTTCAACAAATTTGTCCAGATATTGAACGACTTTTAAATTAGACCATCACATAAAACACTGTAAACGTCAGGGATACAAGGTTGTGAAGACGGTAAGTAGAGCGATCTTACGTTTTAAAAATTTTCAAAACACGCTCCTGCAGAGCAATAAGATCGCTTTGGACTGCGAGGCTAAGCTGACAGACGTGTACGATCCGTCAAATTCAAATCGTGTTAAAATACATGAAGTCATAGGGGTCTCTTACGCTCACGTGCAACGAGATTCCAATAATACCATGCAAGTGTTGGATTTAGTTGAGATGTTGACTGACGGTGAAGACTGCATGCGCTCGGCATTGGTCAGTCTAATCAAATCAGGGAAAGGTGCAATTTCATGCCTTCGCTATACAAACTATCCTATGCTCCTATCACCAGATGACATAATGGTCATTAAAAATCGTAAAATGTGTTGGGTTTGCTAGAGAGATTTTGATTATGGTGTTGGGAATGGGGGGAGGAGGAAGGTGATCGACCATGATCATTTTTGGCAGGAAATTACATCGGGGGGGAGTAACTTTAGAGGGGTAGCCCATCAGTCATGTAATTTAAACGTTATACAGCTATATTTCGTACCTATTTTTATAAACAATCCTAAGTATGACTTAAAGTTTGTTCTTCTGGTGTTGGCCCACATTGCCAAGGGTGAAGTTTTAGATGACACATGAATCGATGGTTCTTTTCATATAATATCATACCCAAATCATCGGAGAGGCTACTGCTGCTAGAATTCATGTGGAAAACAGTTGAAAAGGGTAACACGTGCCTGAATTAAATCCGTTTTTTAGACTCTTTCAGCTTCTTCCCTAAATCTTTAAGTCAATGGATTCAGGTGCAGAAAAGTGACAATTTTGATAGCTTCCCCCTCCTCAAACAGCGCGTCCCCGATGATGAAATGTATGATTTATTAACGTGTAAGGGTATATACCCATATGATTATTACAACTCTGGCTCGAGGCTAGATGAGGTGTCGTTACCGACCATGGAAGCTTTTTACAATTCTCTTACCGAGAGTGAGTGCACCACTACCGAATACGAATTTGCCATGAGGGTTTGGGCAAAGGGCGGGTGTAAAAATGGGTGGGATTATTGTAAAATTTACTTGGCCAGTGACTTACTCACTCTTCTGGACATTGTGTGCAAAAATACGGATAAAATCTATGGGGAATTTGGGTTGGATTTAGGTTATTATTTTTCCCCTCCCCATTTGGTGATGGACTTGATACTTAAAATCAGCAAAGAAGAAATTGGTCTGATCGCCTTTGTGGATCAGCATCTGTTTTTAGAGAGATCAATGAGGGGTGGGTATGTTTTTCACGGGGATCGTAACATGAAAACTGATCCGAGTGGACAGCACACCGACGAAAAGTCGGACGCAGTTTTTTTGGATATGAATTCTCTTTACCCATCGGCAATGTCTCACTACTGTTTACCGTGTGGCAATTATAAATGGCTTGACAATCCCTGTTCTTCGAATGTCCCTGACATTGCCAGTGTTGAGGAGAATGGGGCACAGGGATGGTTTTTTGAAATTGACGGTGAAATACCCATGGAAACCCATGACTCGGTAAAAGACTTTGTTTTTCCGTGCATAAATAGACCAGTGGGTAGGGACTCTCTGAGCCCCTACAATTTATCTTTAGTAGAGGACGGGAGTATGCACTGGGTACCTTCAAAACAAAATCTAATTGCCAATTTCAACCCGAAACAGAATATCGTTTATCATCATGTGCTATTGAAATGGATGGTGTCCAATGGTTTCAAAGTCACAAAGATTCTTAGAGCCCTCCAATTCGACCAAAAGCCCTACATTAAAATTTTTTTTGACACCTTTGTCAGTAAGCGTTCACAAGCGAAAACGAAAGTTAAAATAGAAGTCTATAAACTCATTTTGAACTCAGCTTTCGGTAAAATGTGCGAGAGCGTACGACACAGAAGTCGATGTGACATTGTAACCAACCCCAAAGATTGTGCTCGAATCAGTGCGGATCCAAACTTCACATCGTTCACAATCATAGACTCCAATCTGGTTCTCCTACATCGCAAGAAAAGAAACATTGTATTAAATAAAAATATTACGGTAGAAGTGCAATAACTGAAATATCCAAGAAACTCAAGCTGTCATTTTATTATAATGTATGCAAGGTACAGTGGCCGATTGAGGGACAAGTTCAAGTGTACTACGGGGTCACTGATTCACTCCTGTTAAAATTTAAAACTGAAAATCTATTGAATGATTTGGAAAATGGCGAGTACTATAGCTCACAAATGGACTACGCTAATTGGGATGAATCCCATTACCCAGAGCAAGTGAAACACCAGGCCCCAAATCAATTGTTAATGCTAAAATCTGAAACAGGTAGTGATCTCATATCCAGTGGTGTGTTTCCTGGACCGAAGGTCTACTGTGTGGAAACGCACGGCACGGATATCAAACCAGTTTGCAAGGGGGTACCTACACACTTTGTAAAAAAAAATTTCGACATGAGTGTGTATAGAAACTGTGTGGAACGTAGTTTAGTGCCAAGGGTGAAAGTCATGGCGATTCGCTCTTTACAATTTAAAAACTACACAGTTAGAGTTGAGAAAAACGCCGTGTCTGCCATATCGGACAAAGTCTATGTACTTGAAGATGGTGTGAAGGTATTGCCACACGGTCATTTTTTAATTAAACCCCGTTTTTAATTTAAATTGTAAAGAAAAAAACTCGGTATAAAAAAATTAAATTAAATTGACTAAAAAAAAAAAAAAAAAAAAGTATAAATTGGGTGGGCGGTTTATTTGGGTCCTTTTGTTTTTTTTTAATTGTTTTTTTTTCTATAACAAAAAATTTTAAATATGTTTGTGTGTGTGTGTATGTGTGTGTGTGTGTGTGTTTGCAAGGCAGATCAATTTCCAGTATTTAATGCCGGCCCCGGCCCGGGCCCGCCGCAGCGACCCCCCGGCGCCCGGCGCTTCCCGGCCCTGGCTGCCGCAGCGCCCGCATCCCGGGGGGGAGGGGGGACCCCAAAATTTAAAATGTTGTAATTATAAGTGTATGATATTATTTAACAAGTGTGTGTGTGTGTGCACATTAGTCCAATAAATGTTGTATTTTTTTATAAATAAATAAACAGAAAAAAAGTGTATTTATTTAAGTGTTTTTTTTTTTTCTAGTGGTTATGTAAATGTTGTATTTTTTTTATTATAAATAAATTAAAAAAAAGTGTATTTTTTATTAATGTTTAATGTGCCTTTTTCAATGTAGTATTTTTTTTTTTTTAAGTATTGTAACCTTTTTTTATGTATATAATAGAAGAAAATATTATTATTTATTATTCTTCTTCTTCTTCCCGTTATTATTATTCTTGAACGGAGTAGTAGTAGTAATAAGGAAATTATTTAGTCATAAGACGGCCATAGTCTACAGTTAATTGTCCAGGTGAACTGTTGAAGGGAACATGTATCAATTTAAAACACCATTCAGATCGTTTCTGTGTGGACCGTCAATGTCGGGCAAAACAACACTCTTAACTAAAATAATTAAAAATTGTGATAAAATTTTTGTGTAAAAGCCGAAAAAAATCTACTATTGCTATAGTATTTGGCAGGAGTCATACGATAAAATAAAAGTGATTGCCACCAACACCATGGGGTTGGTGCAGATACAATTCATACAGGGACTTGAGGTTTTCAGCATTATTGAACAAAACTCTTGGTTGATCATTGACGATCTGGCTGAATCTATTGAACTATGGTCCCTGGAAATGCTACAATTATTCACTGTTCGCTCTCATCATGAAGAGATTTCCGTTACACTGGTTCTACACAATCTCTTTCATCAGAGCAAATGTATGCAAACACTTGCCTTGACCTGCACCTACTATATCATCTACAGAGTTGTTCGTGATTCTAGCTCGCTAATAACCCTCAATAAACAAATCTATCCAGGAGCCCCCAAATTTCTGCTCTCAGCATACAATCAGGCAACTAATAAACCCTACGGCTACATCCTATTGGATCTTAATCAAAATACACCCGAGGATCCGCGTGTAGTCACAGATATTTTTGACAATGAAATTACAGTATATCTACCCTTGAACACTAAAAAGACCTATTAGGTAATATCATGCCACTGAATAAGCTACATTAACATAGACATTTTTTTTCAGTTTTAAGCAGTTAAAAAACTCTACTCAGGAAATAAATTGTCTAACATGTTATTGGAAATGATTTCATTAATCTCACATCCTAACTGTGTTCAAATTTGACTGAGGGTTATGTTCAAGTACGAGAAGTAGTTAAGCAACAGGCAAAGAACCATCTTTCCATTTTACATACATTGGCATCTAAGAAGAAAGGAAAGAATTTTAAAAGGAAACGACTTCTTCAGGCGGGCTGTAGCTTTTTCACACTTTTACTGCCAATAATTGCAGGACTTGTAAACAGTTTTCTCTAAAAGAGAATGGCAAAGCCATATACATTCACCCCAATAGAACTTGCTCTCTCACCCATAGAACACTTTGAGAACAATCTGAGAAAATTCCTTGACAATGAAAATATTGAGGAAGATAAAAAAATGGTTTTGCTTCAAGATGCACTTAACCGACTGGACAAACACAAGTCATATCAGTCGAAGCCTACTGCTGCTGCTGCTGCTGATCCCAAAAAAAGAATCATCTCTTAGGCGTTCTGCTGCTGCTGCTGGAACACAATTAAAAAAGGAGGAATTGGATTCGATTGTAATGAAAATTGGAAATCTAATGCCCCACTAATATCTTAAAAAAATAACACGACTCCTAGCCTATCTCTTGGACAGTGATCACATTCAAGTTGAGAGCAATGGTACAGGGATTATAATTCAGGGCAAGAGCTATAATCTACTTGATTTAATCTATGATATGGTTACAAATCGTATAGGACTATTATCATTTGACACACATCTATACAAATTTCTAAATACATTAAACTTCCCCAAAAGTATTATTGACAATCGACAAATTCTAAAAAAATAAATCAACATGCATCATCGTCACCACCAACAACAACAACAACAACAACATTGTCACCATGAAAAAATTAACTTGAAGAAGAATATTTTAAATCAATTTTGGAAAATACTAGCACACCACTGATAGCTAGAAAAAAGCGAGGACGTATCAAGTCATCATCATCACCACCAACGGCCAGTATACAAAAGGGTAGCGGTCGTTACACAACGTGTTTACGTTCAAAATGGTTGAAGTTCTGAAAGGTGTTTATGAAAATATTGGTGAGGTGGGGAGTTTAAGTTCCCCCACAACTCTTTCCAAAGTCACTGGTGTTCGCACTAAAAATGTACAAGACTATCTACAAAATGAATCAAGTTACACTCTGCATAGAAATCATAGACTTCGTGCCAATCAGTATCGAAAAACTAAAGCCATTTACCCATTGCATATAATGCAAGCAGATCTCCTGACTCTAGAGGAGCTTCAAATACGTCACAATACACCGTACATGTACATTCTACTTGCAAGCAGTGTTTATAGTCGTTATGCATATGCTACTCCATTGCGATCAAAGAGAGATGTTGAAGTTGCTCATGCCTTTGAAGTTAGTTTTGAGCAGAACGCATATAAAAAAATTACAATGGGTTATTGTAGGGAATTTGTTAATCCCCATGTAGCAAGAACACTAGAGAAATATAGGAAATTTGTCTATAACAGTGATATCTCTATACTAACCCAAATGGACGAAAGATTGATAAGAACTATTCTAATTTTAATTTCGAGATATTGTACATTGAAAAATACATCGGCTTTTATTCGTGATCTTGATAAAATCATGTTGATTTATAATCAACGACCTCATCGATCATTGTCCAACTCTACGCCAACGGAAGTTCATCATTCTGATCATGATACAATTGACACCTTTCTTAAACAGTATTCCAATGAATCGTCCGCTGTCAAGAAGATGAAAAATAAATTCAATGTTGGTGATACTGTTCGAATTAATAGAACAAATAATTTTTTTGAAAAGGGGAATTACTTGTGTTCCATCGAACTTTTTAAAGCGTCAAAAATCCTAGACACTAAACCTAGAACTTATCGCTTGCGTGATACCAAAGATGAGGAGATTCTCGGCGGATTTTATGACTATGAACTACAAAAAGTTAAAAATGTTAGTGAAATCTATCAAATTGAAAAGATATTAAAGAGACGTACTCGCGGGGGTAAGAAACAGATACTTGTTCGGTGGCTTGGATACAATTATGATTTTAATTCTTGGATCGGTGTTGAAGATATTGACAATGCTCAATGATTTCTATCTAACTTTTATGTACAATGTTTCCGATCCTCTCTACAATGACTTGAATAAGACAAGTGATTTTTGGACAAAACTCTCCCCCGCCGTCAAATTTGACGGTGCATATGAAGTGGCTCTTGTCGACTGTATTCTCAAAAATACCTATGACATCCTGAGAAAAGATCGTAAATATGAAATAAAAATTAGACCTTATGATTGGCCACCACCACCAGGTGATCAAGAACAAATTCAAAAAATCAATTGGATGGATTATCCATATGTTGAATTACCCTACGAGGAGCTCACCTGCATGAATGATTTATGTCGTACTATCAATAAAAGAATTTCTACTTGTAAAAAAGGAGCTTTTCATTTCAACTATTCAAAGGAGGAGGGCAAAATCTATATTAGTTCACCCATTGCCAATGAAAAGGTTATTCTCAATGATAACCTAAAGGACATTCTTGGCTTTAAGCTCAATATAATCAATGGTAGAAGTGCTGGAAACACTAATTTCATTTTTGCTGACTACCCACCTGCCTTCTCCACGGACACTTGTATATTTCTCTACGCTTCATTTGTGGAAACATCTCGGGCTGGTAATTCAAATGTTCCCCTCCTACGAGTTCTTGAACGAAAAACCAATCAAGAACATGTTCATCACTACAATATAAAGCATCTTCAGTATATTCCCGTAAACACTTCCTATTTGGAACTCTGTCAGTTAACACTAAGAACCGAATTAGGTGATTCTCTAGCAATTTCAAAAGGCTTAGCAGTGATTACATGTCATTTTCAACCCATTGTCAACGACGACGGTACAATAACCTAAAAAATGAACAATAGAAGAATTCCATTTGTCTGTCCCGATATTGACTGTTATGTGGGTGCTTTGAGTCCACGTCAAATAGGCAATGGATTGGACTACTACAAGGGGCGTACTACAATGTCTGGCTATGGTCTTGGTAGCTGGTTTGCTAGGCTATTTCGTTCTGTACTACCCCGTGCCAAAAAATATCTTTTACCTGCTGCGTCGAATTTGGCTGCCTCTAAACTACAGGAATGGGGGTCGGGCAAGCATTTCAAGGAGAGTGTTGAGGAAAATATTAGATCTTCAGCAAGAGCTGTTGGTGAACAATTAAAATATCGACAAAATGGGTAGGAATTGAAAAGTATGACTTCGCGTAATTCACTCATCAGTGTCCACCCAGTCAGGAAGCAAAGGAAATTAACAAGGACTTTGAGAAATAAAACAACGAAGTCCAATAAGCAACAGAAAAAGAAGAAGCAAAAGAAAAAGATTGTTAGATCAAAGAAGGATTTCTTCTCTTAAGATGACATATCTCCCCCAAAAGGAATCGTATCCATCAATCAGTTCCTAATTGAATCTATTCAATGCTGAAAATGTTGATGTCAGCGTCAAGTATGGCTACTATGAACAATTTCACCCTCAACAACGCCTCTCGGAAAATATACACTTTCAAATATTTTCCAATGAAGACTATTTGATTGATTTGTCGTCAACATTTATTGATTTAAATGTTGTGGTGAAGAAAAAGTAAGATAATACAACTCCAAATGCCGGCGATGGTCTCTCCTATGAAAACTGTATTCTACACAACCTATTCAAACAAATTAATGTATTTATTAATGGAACATTGGTGAGCACTAGCAATAATTTATCAAACTATGCTAGCTACATAAAATTTATGATGATGACACCAAAGGCGTACAAGGAGATGAGAGGACAATCGCTGGGCTATGAACATCGAACAGGTGTTAATACTGACGGTGAGTTGACTACTGCAGTGATCCAGGAGTATCATCTGGTTGGAAAATTAAATCATGAGATATTCAATATATCCCAATGGCTACTCCCCAATGTCAAGATTGACATAAAGTTACAGATGGCCCCATCGAATTTCATTTTGAGAAAAATACTTCCTGCATCACCTGATAAAAATGTTAGTATCACATCGGTAATTCTCCACGTCCGAAAACAACAAGTTATGAGCTCTGTTGCATTGGCAGTGGAAAAGCTAAGCGCCAATGGCAACAACATTAAACTTCTTGTCCCCCATACGATCACCAATCCACGTCACATTGCCGCCGGCTCTCGTAGCTATAGCAATTCATCGTTTATCAATGGAGAAATCCCATTAAAATTGGCTTTGGCCTTTGTGAAGAGTGAGAGTACTATTGGATCCTGGGCTGAATCTCCCCAGGATTTTAATTTTTTTCGGTTTATATAGCCTTGTTTGAAAAGGGAATGATATTCCACGGTACACTCTGTCGTTTGATAAAAAAACCTATAGAATCCTATACAAGTTGACTGTGCAATCTCTAGATCATGATTCTCAACTATTTGAAAATAGAATAACCGATTCGATGTTTTCAAAAAATCATGGGGTTATTGTTTTGGATTTGTCAGGCACATAGGATATGACCATAGTACGAACAGGGAATGTACGTTTAGAGTGTACATTTGTCGATGCTCTGACTGAGAGTATCACGCTACTATCACTGAGTCAGTTTGAAACCTATTGGGAAATCACACCCGACAGCAGTGCTCTACTAGACCTAGCACCATGAAAAGTAACCAAATAATCAACGTATTTACAATAGATCCATACATGTCCCCATACAAGTCCTATTGCATACCTTCGGACTTCATTGAAAAAATTCCAAGTGTTAACAATACCCTAATCATTGTTAATGGCAGTCCATCGACTTTGAAGACAGTTCATTGGTTATGAATCTTTCAAACAGTAATAAACATTGTTTTTTATCCTTTTGTCCTATCGTATAAATTTTTCGCTCAATACATCAGCAACTTTATTGAAAGCACTGGGAAAACTATTATTAAAAATCAACAGAGAGTACAAAATTTAGTGACTAAGACAAGTGGCTTTAATGCGCGACTCTTGTTCAGGTTCAAAATCGGTTGCAGAAACTGACAGTCGTTAGTCGGTATATACGTTGACTTACCTAGATAGAATGAAGTACTTGTGTAGAACGCGCTTACCAGCGTAAACGACATTAATTTTTGTGTCCTGAACATTATTAGTCCAAGAAAAGTTGGGGAAATTTCTTATTAATAAATAAAATTATATACGCGATAAGACTAGTGTTCTACTCATTAGATTTCATCCACTACTAGGTATTTGTCGACAACAACTAGTGCAGGTAGATTATCTGAATTCAAAGTGCACTGATCCTGATGTACTTCAATGTCAGAGTCACATTTTCTACAGTAGAGTGTAACTTCACTCTTGTCATATCTCTTTGTATAGTCAATGATACTATTAGCATTCATTCTTTAGAATTCACATGTTTCAATTTGTCTATTTGAAGAAATTTCACAAACAGTGTCCTCAAGTGTCGAATCACATTCCGTCACAGCCAAATAAAAATCAGTGGGATTATAATCATAACACCCTTTGTCTTCACAACGATGACGTAGAAACCATATTCTTTTGTTGTTCCAGCTGTTGAATCGCTGACCTGGTTCCTCCTCCCAGAACAATCTAAAACCACGACGATACCAATCTCGTAGCAATAAACTAAAATCACGGTTAGGATTCTTTCCAATCATACCGGGATATGTACTCTCCCACTGATTACATTTATCATAATGACAATTGGAGCATAGGTGACCTCTAGGATGAGAGTCACACACTTCTTCAAGACAGGAATTATAACCTTTAATTTGTACAGCACATCCTCTATGCAATTTACACGGGTTGCTTAATCTACGCTTTTCATCATACTCATCAAACAGTGTGCAATTCTCATATGATGACCAGCAGCCCAGTGTGTACATACATAACGGAAATGTATGAAACATTTTGTTATGCTTTGAATATCTCACTACCACAATGAAACTGAGCTAGCAACAAAAAAAATTTGTCTGAGAGAGAGAGAGGAGTAAATCATACTTGAGCACAATCTTTCTTATGAAAAAAAGTCCTAAGTATCTAAACTAATGTTTAAAAGCATATCCACAATATCATTTTGTAATGTCGTGATCAATATATCAATAAATTGTGTAAATGCATTTGGACCACGATGTAGAAGCTTCATACAATAGTACAATGATGGGGACTCAGTTTTCATTATATCGACAAGCATTCCTCGATAAAATATCTTCCTTTGAATAGACAACTCTAGAAAATCATCATATAGAATTAAATATTTTTCCATATGAATTAGATTCCTCATGATTCGATCTTTCTCGAATCTATCCATTTTTTTAGTCCTAACTCTCTCCCGATCAACTTCAGACTAATCAGAATTTCTTTTTTCTACTTTATGAGATATACGCATTTCTACTATAGAAAAAGAAAAAAATAGCATTGGTTAAGAAAAATTTTTATTGAGCGTAATTAAGAAAATAATATTTACTTATGTATTTTTTTCGCATCAATATATTTTGTTATTACATACAATGCTGGGAAAAGTTTATTTATATGGAGATTATTCACTTTTCCAGCCAAACGCAGTTGTTCCTCCTGCTTAAATTTGCTTAATGATATCACATATCTCGCATACATAATGTCCCATTCAAGACATAGTCTACAGCCAGCGGTTATTTCCACCGCTACATTAGGTACTCGTATATCGCTGCTGCTGCTGCTGTCGGTTCCATCATTAATCTCCAATATTGTAAATGCACCACTCATTTTTTTTTAACTAATATCCTTTCAAATAAACTATTCTCTTTGAATGCAATTCTCTTACTAATATGAATTGTAAAGAAAACTATTCCTTTTATGCAAATCCTAATCACCAATCAAGTTATACTCGCTCCTCTTGGCAAAGGTGTAATGACCTGTAGAATAGGACTACCAAAACAACCTGTTTGGTACGGGCAAGTACGCAAAGTATAAACCTTCAAGAAAATTCCACATGATATTTCAAATTACCGTACCTTCTATAGAAATGTTACCTCTTTGCAAATGACCCTGGTAACCGTCCAATGCATTGAAAACCTAAACACATATCTATGCCTTTAGGCGTAAGTTCGCATGTAGGTTTTCAATATATAGATGCCTTACTACTGAGGGGGATGAGATATCAGAATATTAATTTGTGCAGAATTTGGTGGATCGAAATGTCGTTTCCTATGATTTCAAGTCTGGGAAGACCGGAAATGACATTAAAATTGAAAAATTTTATCCTTTATGGCCCATGTTCACCCTAAACGAGGTCAGAGGGGGGGGGGAGGGAATCAGAATCTTAATTTTCGCATGCAAATGAATACAAAAATTTTCAATTTTTTTCTTAATAACATATTCAAAATCGCTTAAAATCACCCGCACAGAAAGGAGGGGAAGTGGGTATCTCAAATTTTTAGTTTTTGCCATATTTTATGGATTGAAAGGTCGTTTCTAATTTATTCAAGTCCGGAGAGACTGAAAAAGACATCAGAAACGAATGTTCTATCATTTAATACCCTATTTCTACACTAAGCGAGGTCGGAGGGGGATGAAAAACAGGAGTCTTGATTTGTGCAATTTTTGCACACGAATGAACATCAAAATGATCAGAAAAATTCGCTTAATAGCGTATGCAGGATCGCTCAAAATGTGGATCTGTAAACGGGTCTGTCTGAAAGTCTGAAAACTGGAAGTCTGAAGACTGGGGCTGGAAACTTTTGTCAAACGGTTGTACACCCACTTTGACTGATATACCCCCTTCACCTGAAAGCCCTCTGAAACTGATTTACTGTAGCTGTATAGGTTACTGTAATAACCTTCGATGCACTTGCAAAAAGAGTGAATGACCTTTTCTGCACTATTGCTTGTAGCCAGTACCATGGAGCAAGCTGCCTCAACGTTTCTTTGGACCATTATGATCTCAATAACCAATGTGATTAAGCCAAATTTTGTGATTTATTCAATAGCTTTTAAATCAAAACGGAGTTGTGATTCTTTCAGAGTCATAATAATCGAAAACGAAGTTTTGATTAAAGTGTTCCTGTTTTCTGTTTTTTGCTTTAGTTTTTACTTTGCATGCTTCTTTCAATATTAACCGAACTTTTAAAATCCAGGATTGAAGTCAAAAACTGCAATCTTCTGATGTTCTTATCGCACTCCCCAGTGCTAAAGGGCGAGGGTGGGCGTGAAAATAAGAGTGGAAGAGTCAAGACAGACCTTAGAGAGAATTCGAATAAAATCCTCTGTTCAGATTTCCACTCTTTAGCCCTGAAAAAAGCTTCCAGCAACAAAATATTGTTGTAAGTAAAATTACCGCCTCCATAGCTCTGAAGTCAGGTTGATAATAGTAAAGAGGCCCAATACAAGTTCATATTTGGGTTCACAGGCGTGAAATTGCAATGAAGCACCGTAGTAGAAAGGCCCCTATTGCTCCCACGAGAACACATGTGTTGCCATCTACAATTGAGTCTACCGTCAACGGGACATAATTTATTCAAGGATTATCGTTCCACGAACGGGTCAATGACCCCTTTTTAAAGGTCGATTTATTTGTTGTTTTCAGATTCCAACGAGTACAAAACCACACCCTCTTTCTAGACCAATCAGGGAACTTGGAAATACGACGAGTACAAGATCAATGACCCCTTTTTTCAAGGTCGATTTATTTGTTGTTATTTATTCAAGGATTATCGATCGAGTCTAATGGAGGGTGTCAAGGTCAATTGATTTATTCTTGTTCGTCCAGGTGTAATGAAACTGGGGGTGATTTACATAATCGGTGGGGAATGTATTGATCTAGGGGAGTGAATTTCCGCGGAAATGATTACATAATTGCTAGGGAGAATGTATTGACGTAGGGCTCGACTAGGACATGTAGGTTCTCGAGAAATTTATTTACATAATCGATGGGGAGAATATTTTGATCTGATAACGGGAAACAGGATCACGTGTCTCCTTCTAAGCCAATCAGGGAGTCGGTTACATCTCCATCTAAACCAATCAGAGAGTCGGTTACATATGGTTTGCCATTACATCCCAGTTCGCCCTTGAGATTTCGTATATAACGGACATGCGTTGTGATTAAACATTCAGAAAGTTCCTAGACACTATGGATATAACAATGGAATATATTGATGAGCTGGAAGCCTTAGCTACAGCGATTTACAATGTGAGTTAAAATCATTTTACATAGTAGCCCCTCCAGTAAATTCAGGTAACCCCCCCCCCTACACAATACAAACTCCACTATATATTGTTTATACTCGCTAGAAAGCTTAAAATATGTTCTTTTTTACCACGTAAACCTAACCTCCCCCCTCCACACCCTCCCCTCCTCTGTTTATGACTTTAATTCTTCCATTGGAAATAACTATGTTTTTGATAAATTTATTATTTCTGTAAGCCTATCTAAAATTGGCAGTCAACTTCTGTCAACCCTTAGCTATTAATATACCGTTTCCATTTAAGCCGCCGCTACCTTGACTTAAACAACCCCGCAAAGATTTAATTAGCTGATAATTAGCTGATACCCCACAATTGCACATCCGGCCTCATAATCCTTATGAAGTCAGATAGCAAAAGCTTCCGCTGAAAAACGGATACTTTTTCCCGTCAAATTAAAAACAGTTTCACGCAGAAAGAGATTGCTGTTTATTAAGCTTGTGGGTTCGCAACCTGTATGGAAGAGTGAAACGAGTTATTTCCCAAAATAATCGCTAACAAATTTTTTAGGACATTATTTAAAAGGGGTGGGGGATTATGTGAAAGCGGGAGGGGGGATGCTAACAGCCCTTTAGAGTGCATATTTTTTAGAAACATCTTGAAATGTCTCGCAAGAAAACGAGAGCCATTATTCCATTTTTCTAGCTTTCTTTCGATAAAGTTTCTTTTATATTCCCCGGAGAGAGCGTGTAAACTATGGTTTTTTAACTTTGATATACAAGACTAGAAAGAAAAGTCTTTAGCAGTTGCATGAAGACTATATTAAGTGTAAATTGAATAGCATTTACGTCTAAGATCATAAATTTTAAACCTATAAGCTGCTAGGTAAACAATCTTTTTATCTATTTTAAAGCCTATAGACTGGAACATTTAAAAAAAAATTCTAAATGGTAAAAATAGAAACATTGATTTCTATCCCAAGGCTACAAACTAGTGATTGTCAAGTTTTATTTTTTTCACAAGTTGTGCAATAAAAACGTATGATTTCCAAGCATAGTATATTTCTCATAAAATTTTTACTTTTTGCTTTGCTGAAAAGGAGGGAGGGGGCTTCTTTACGATAAATG
This sequence comes from Artemia sp. Qi Xiang Cuo, assembly GCF_049724085.1. NCBI lineage: Eukaryota > Metazoa > Arthropoda > Branchiopoda > Anostraca > Artemiidae > Artemia > Artemia sp. Qi Xiang Cuo. Next base: position 46,275,335 of record NC_142797.1, on the reverse strand, counting down.
CTTTCTAGACAAAATTATGGTTAGGGAGTGGGGGGGTACTAATTTTTCTTCTGTAAAAAAGGGGAAAATTATTTCAATACTAAATTTTTTCTTCTTTTAAGGACATTTATGAAGAATGTGCACCTTCACCTGAAAAAAGAGCGTGGGAGGGTGATGCGACCCCATCAGTGCCAGCCCCTATGCAGTCTGAGAAAAGCGAAAAAGACAATGGGCCATAAAGATGGAGAACCCTGCTGTCTCACCTATGCAAGCCCGAGACATCGCTGACTCGACTGCACAAGTCCGTACCGTCACTGGCCCTAATGCACAAGCCGCAGCCCAATCTGCACAAGAACGTGACGCCACCGGCCCGTCCACTCTCCATCATGTGTTGCCTGGGCCTTCAAGAGCTGCCCCACCTACACAAGGTCAGGAGGTGGCCCTCCAGCATGCTTCGCCAGGGCCTTCAGGCACACAACTACAGCAGAAATATAAAAATGTAAGTATTTTTTACCTGGTTATAGAAATATCTAAACAAACCCATTTTTCATCACTGTAAAAGTGTGCGTCAGAGATATTAAAAAAGTTATTTTCTCTATAATCCCCCTCCCCTTGTTTTAAATTTCTCTGCTGCCCCCTCCCTCAGAGATATCTAACTATAATGTATTTTTTTGCTTGTCAAAGAAACCGCTCTTTTTTAATCTTTCCTATTTTCTCTGCCCACTGTAGGCATCTTTGCTATTTTTCAACCTCATAATAATATTTTTAGCTAATTTCTAGTTTACTGTTAGAGAGTCTTTTTATCTCGAAATGGTTTTTTTCGCTATAATATTATAGTGTTAAGGGGCCTTCCAACAATCAATTAATTTAATCAGTCATTCAAAGCGTGTCAGAGATGTAAAAAGACACTGTTACTCCTTTTAAATCAGGTCAATTATCGTTTACATTCAGTCTGTTGAATTCTCATAGTGAAGACAAAAAGGCACTATATTCCAATCATATTTCCTGATAGCAAATTCTTTACGTCATAAACTGCTTTTATTTAAACACAATTCTCTATCGGAAAGAGTTAGGCTATCAAGTAAAGACCGTGGTTTTTTCAAATTGCAGATAAAGAGTATTAATATGAATTATTTTTTGAGGAGTTGTTTGAACAAAATCAAAAACCTTTATGTCATCTTTTATATTATATTAGGTTGGACCTTTCAGAATATATATATATAGAGTAGGGAATTAAATGGTACTGCTAAGTGCGTTTTTAAATAATAATACAATTTTAAAAATAAGTATGATTAAGACATATTGAAAATCAGCTATTTTTCATTTATTGGTTGTTCTGGTTCCATATTCGCAATCTCCCCCTTGCTCGTCAGTTGGAGAAGGAGAAGACGCGCCTGTGGAGTTTTGTGACAATGAAATGTCACAGCAAGGTATCATTAACGATATTCCAAATAACATTGATGAGTTTTTAGCTGATTTTTTTAATGTTGATTATAGCGTAATTGAGCAGGGGGACTTACCTTTGCTGAGTCCAAACACATTACAGATTTTAGAGAATTTTACCCGGGAATTAACAGGGAACCCTCCCCTCACTGATTACATACTTCCACTTCAAACAACTGAAGTGGCATCCCATAGCCCTATTATTGAGCAATGTGGGGGAGGGGGTGGTGATAATATGCAAGAGAGGGAGGAGGAGGAGGGAGGAAATATCCAATTTACTTCATTCCCTGAGTTTCAACTCTCAAACAAAATTTGAAATACGATAGTTGTTTACACTGCAACCTTTGGAGATCCTTTTAATTCACCTTTGGGTGGTAATTTTGTGTTTGACCCTGTAGAAATTGATCATGAATACGTAGATAGAATTCGTGCACGGCTAGAAAACCAAATTCAGTTGTGGGGAGGAGGTAGGGATTCAATTAAGGTTTCAATTGTTTTAAAGGTGTTTTATTTAAATGAGGGGAAAAATGAGGTTTATCATCATTATGTACACACCGAGATGCGAGTGGTCTATCCAAATTTAGAGAATTTTGAGGGTGTTTTTTCAGAGTGGATAGGCCACATTATTAAGCATCTCGAGACTTATAATGAAAATGGGAGCGGGTCTGTAGTTCTGTATGTTGAAAAGTTAAGCGTTAATATCTGTAAATTTAAGAAAGATTTTATTTTAAGAGGGGGGGCAGGTGGGGAAAGGTCAATAGTTTTAAAATATAATCCAGATTTAGTAGGTTGTCGAGGTGTCCAGCGAATCTGTTTTGGAACAGGTAAAAAATGTTTCAAGTCCACTTTCCTCATATCAGCATTTCAGCCTCTAGCAGATGACGCTACCAAGACGAATTTAGATCACTGGGCTGCACATGGGAAGGAGGGGTCCAATTTTCTCACTATAGATTATACTTGTTTAGAAGGGAAATACCCAGTACCGCTTCGGTCCATTGATTTTTTTGAAAAAGCCAGTGCTCATTCCAATATTAGCGTTACTATGGTTCAGTTTGAAACTTAATTTGAGGATGGGATTCATTCAAATAAAAGGGAGTGGTGTTCCCGGTAAGATGCCTGTCGATTGAATTGGTGAAACACTGGGTATGGCTGTTATACACACCACCTAGTGACCCCAATTCAATTTGCCATTTCAACCCAATTACAGACATCAGTAGAGTTCTGGGGGAGGGTAAGAAACAGAGTGCCCATTTCTACTGTCCAACATGCCTGTATCGATTTTGGACTGAATTAAAGTTACGAAATGCCATTAAGCACTGTAGACCGCATAGATATCAGTCAGTAGAAACAGTTTCAGGGCACAGGGCTATTTTACGCTTTAAAATTTTTTAAAATACCCTCCTCCAGAGCAATAAAATCTCGTTGCATTGTGAAGCGAAGCTAGTGGAAGTGAACGATCCTCGATTTCCAAACCGAATCAAAGAACATCAATCTATTGTAGTCTCTTACGCCCACGCGCAAAGAGACAGTTCTAACATTATGTAGTTGTTAGAAATAGTTGAAACATTGGATGAGGGAGATTGTATGGCCAAGGCACTGACTAAATTAATTGGCACCACTAATGGTGCTATTTCTCGTTTGAGAAATCCGTATTACCCTATGGTGCTGTCTGCAGAGGATCGTCTCCCGATTAAAAATCAAAAAATATACTGGGTTTGTAAGGGGGAGTTTGAAGAGGGGGATAAAGGGACTAAAGGGAAAATAGGGGGGAAGGGGAAAGTCAGAGACCACAACCACTTGTGGCAGGAAATATCCTCTGGGGGTAGTAATTTTAGAGGGGTAGCGCATCAAACGTTAGCCAGCAGTTTTTTATTCCAGTTTTGATTCATAATTCAAATTATGATTTAAAATTTATTTTACCGGCACTGGCACGTATGCACAGGGAGGGAGGGGGAGTAGATAGTCCATGGGTAAATAATTCATTTACCTATAACATCATTCCCAAATCGGCCGAGAAGCTAGTGCTTCTCGAGCTGAAATGGCAGGTAGTAAATAATGGGCATACGTGTTGGAATAAAATCAGGTTTTTAGATTCTTTATGTTTTTTTCCCACGGCATTGAGTCAATTGATTCAAGTGCAGAAAAGCGACAATTTTGATAGTTTTTCTTTGCTTAAACAGCACTTTCTAGACAGTGAAATGTATGACCTATTGACCTGTAAAGGTGTATATGCATACGACTTTTACTGTTCTGGTGCTCGCTTAAGCGAGGTGAAACTACCTCCAATTGAAGCTTTCTATAATTCACTCACCAACAGTGAATGCAGAACTGAGGAATATGAATTTGCCAAGAAGGTGTGGTATAGGGGGAATTGTAAAAATGGGTGGGATTACAGTAGACAGAACTTGGCCAGTGATGTTTTAACTCTGTTAGACATAGTTTGAAAGAACACAGACCTAATCTATGTAGAGTGCGAACTAGATATAGTCTATTATTTTTCCACACCATATTTGGCGATGAACATGATTTTAAAAATTAATAGGGAGGATATAGTCTTAATAACAGATGTAAACCAACACATTTTTTCAGGAAGTACAATGAGGGTTTGGTATGTTTTTCTTGGGGATCATGTTTTGACAACCGATCCAAGCGGACAGAACAGCACCGGTGCAAAGTCAAATGCAGTGTTCTTGGACATGAACTCATTGTATCCCTCGGCAATGTCTCACTACTCTTTGCCGTGTGGGAACTATAAATGGCTTGAGAATCCTTGTGAGTTCCCCGACATTAACACCTTCGAGGACAATGGGCCACAAGGATGGTTCTTTGAAATTGACGGGCACATTCCATTGGCGCTTCATGATTCAGTCAGAGATATTGTTTTCCCCTGTATCAATCAACCAGTGACCAGGGACTCACTGAGCCCCTACAATCGATTATTGGTTGAGGATATGGGGATGCACTGGACCCCCTCTAAGCAGAAACTGATTGCAGATCTGGACCCTAAAGAGAATATCCTTGTTCACCATGTGCTTTTGCACTTGATGGTGAACAATGGTTTCAAGACCACCATAATACATAGGGTCCTGCAATTCAATCAAAAACCATACTTAAAGACGTTTATCGACACTTTTGTTGATAAACACTCAATGGAAAACTCCAAAGTAGAGAAGGAAATGTAAAAACTTATTCTAAATTCAGCGTTTGGCAAAATGTGTTAAAGCGTACGGAATAGAGCCCGTTGTGATGTCATTACTGACCCTCAAGAGTGTGCACGAATTATTGCTGACCCCAATTTTACAACGTTCACGAGCATAGAAAAAGAGAAATGTGGAAAGAAAAAGGAAAAAGAGAAATGTGGTACTGAACAAGAATATAGCAGGAGGTAGTTCAGTACTTGAAATTTCCAAAAAGCTCTTGTTGCCGTTTTTTTACAATGTGTGCAAGGTGCCATGGCCAGGGGAGGGGGAGGTTCAAGTTTACTATGGGGATACAGATTCTCTGCTGTTAAAGGTAAAAACCGGGGATTTATTGGGAGACTTAGAAAATGGGGAACACATCAGCTCGCAGATGGATTTCACCAACTGGAATCCGTCCCTCTACCCCGAGTTGGTGAAACGTCAAGCGCCCAACCAACTACTAATGTTAAAATCAGAGACGGGGAATGATTTAATATCCAGGGGGATGTTCCCGGGTCACAAAGTTTATTGCGGGGAAACACATAATAGGGATGTAAAGCAGGCATGTAAAGGGGTGCCTACACATTTTGTAAAGAGCAATTTCAACATGAGTGTCTACAGAGACTGTGTAGAAAATAGCCTAGTGCCAAGAGCACGAGTGCTTGCAATTCGCTCTCTACAGTAAAAAAATTATACTGTAAGAGTGGAAAAGAATGCAATGTCATGTATATCCGACAAAGTCTTTGTGCTCGAGAATGGTGTAAGTGTGCTGCCACATGGCCACTACCGTATTTCAGACGGGGTTAAATGCATAGACTATCGCAATCAACTTGGTCTGGATAAATTAACCTGAATGCTCTAACCACTAACCCAACCAAACCCTATCATTAATTAAATGCTCTAACCACTAACCCTTCATAAATTAAATGCTCTAACCCAAACCTAACCCATCTATAAATTAACTGACCCAACCTAACCCGTAGTAGCAGTGACGACGACTATACATTTCTCCCTGTGGCCCCGGGGGTTGGGGGGTCCCGCCCGCAGCCGGCCTTTGGCCCGAGGCTCCCAGGGGGTGGGGGGTTCCACCCGTGGCCGGTCTTCGGCCTACAGCTCCCGGGGGGGGGGGTCCCACCTGCGGCCGGCCTTCGGCCCCGTGGAGGGTGGAGGGGTCCCTTTAAATTCATAATGTTCAACTGTGCTATTTTTAAAGTTCATGTTCATGTTCATATTGTACAAATAGTGTATGTTTGTACAAAAATGTGTGTGTTTGTGCAAAAAGTATGCTATTGTACAAAAAGTGTTTTTTTATGACAATAAGTGTTAGTGTTGTACAAATAGGATTATTGTTGATGGACAAAAAGTGTTGGTTTTTTTATGATAATAAGTGTTAGTGTTGTACAAATAGTGTTATTGTGGATGGACAAAAAAAAAGTGTTTTTTTTATGTCAATAATGTTTGAACAAATGGTTTTTGTTCTTGTTGAACAAGTGTATTTTTTTATGTTGTTCATGTTGAACAAAATAGAGTTTTTATGTCGAATAATTGAATGAAATATTGTTTTTGTTGTTCTTGTTAACGTACTAGATAGATCTATGGGAAAATTATTACTACTTATTCATTGGATAAGTATGATTTACAGTTAGTTGTAGTCCGACTGTTGTCAACAGCAGCAGCAGCATGTATCAATTTAAAACACCCTTCAGATCGTTTCTGTGTGGTCTATCAATGTCAGGGAAAACGACACTTTTAGCTAAAATAATTCAAAATTGTAATAAAATGTTTTTGGAAAAACCAAAGAAAATTTATTATTGCTATAGTGTTTGGCAGGAGTCCTATGATCAAATAAAAGCCATTGCCACACCCATACCAATACAAATCATACGGGGACTTGATGTTTTCAATAGTATTGAACCAAACTCGTGGCTGATTATTGATGATTTGGCTGAATCCATTGAACAGTTCTCACAGGAAATGCTTCAGCTGTTCACCGTTCGCTCTCATCATGAACAGATTTCCATAACTATAGTTCTACATAATCTGTTTCATCAGAGCAAATGTATGCGAACCCTTGCTTTGAATTGCACCATCTATATTATCTATCGAGTTGTTCGTGATTTTAGCTCACTATTAACTCTCAATAAGAAAATATATCCCGGCGCCCCCAAATGTCTGTTATCATTGTGAAATCAGATGATAAAAAAGTCTTGTAATTCCCTTTTTCAAGATCTTAATCGAAGTACATCCCAGGATCTAATTGTAGTCACTCACATTTTCGACCATGAAATTACCGTATATCTTCCAGTGAACAGTAGAAAAAGCTATTAGTTGCTATCATGACACTGAAGAAACTACATGAACAACGGCATTTATTTTCCGTTTTAGGCACTTCAAAACCTCCACTCAGGAAGGCTTTCAATATTGATTCAATATTGGAAAATACTAGCAGCAGCAGCAGCAATGATTTTTTAACACCTGTGGCTGCTTGTCAAAAGCGAAGACGGATTGATTCACCCTCCAGTGTACAAAAGGGGAGTGGACATTACGCTACATGTTTGCGTTCAAAATGGTTGAAGTTCTGAAACTTCAAAATGAAAATATTGGTGAAGCGAGAAGTCTAAGTTCCCCCAAAACGCTTTCTAAAGTTGCCTCTGGCAGCACATTAAAAAAAGCAAAAGAGTATCTACAGAATGAACCGAGTTACACACTGCATCGGAATCGCAGGGTTCGTGGCAAGCAATATCGACAAACTAAAGCTTTCTTCCCTCTGCATATAATGCAAACGGATCTTTTAACTCTAGACGCGATTCAACGGCGTCACAATGCACCCTACAAATATATTCTAGTGGCAATCAGTGTCTTTAGTCGCTATGCCTATGCCATCCCATTACGGTCAAAGAGAGGTGTTGAAGTTTCTCAGGCTTTAGAAAGTTCTCTTGAACAGGATTGCTATAGAAAAATTCAATCGGATCGCGGTAGCAAGTCTGTTAATACTCATGTGCAGAAGGTTCCAGTGAAATACAATATAACACTCCATCATAGTCACAGCCCGATAAAGGCTGCATTGGCTGAACGATTGATAAGAACGATTCATCTATTAATTTCAAGATATTGTACACTGAAAAATACATCTGCTTTTATTCATGATTTAGATAAAATCATGTGGATATATAAACATCGACCTCATCGATCTTTGTCCAACTCAAGCCCTCGGGAAGTTCATTGCAGTGAAAATACATTTGATGCTTTTCTAAAGCAATATTCCAATGGTGAAAAAGAAAAAAATGTGAAGAAGAAGAAATTCAATGTTGGTGATGCTGTTCGAATTAATAGAACCACCAATATTTTTGAAAAGGGGAATTATTTATGGAGCACTGAACTTTTAAAAGTGTCCAAAATCACTCGGCGGTTTTTATGAACAGCAAAAAGTTAGAAAAGCTAGCGAAATTTATCAAATTGAAAAAATATCAATGATTCATACTCTCAGAGGCAAGAGACAGCCGCTATTTCGCTGGCTATGTTGCAACTCAGATTTTGAGTCTTGTTTCAGTGTTGGAGATAATGAGAATGCTCAATGTCTTTTATGTGGCTTTCATGTCCAATGTACGTTATCCTCTTTATAATGGCCTGAATGGAACAATTGATTTTTGGACGAAACTCTCCCCCACCATCAAATTCGACGAAAATGGAAAGTATGAAGTGGCTCTTGTCGACTGTATTATCAAAAATACCTACGACATCCTGAGAAAAAATCGTAAATATTAAATAAAAATTAGACCCCTATGATTGGCCACCACCACCCTCAGGTGATCAAGAACAAATTCAAAAGATCAATTGGACGGATTATCCATATATTGAATTACCCTATGAGGAACTCACCTGTATGAATGATTTATGTCGTTCTATCAATAAAAGAATTTCCGTTCAAAAAAAAGGAGCTTTTTATTTTAACTGTTCAAAGGAGGAGGGCAAGATCTAGATTAGTTCACCTATTGCCATTGAAAAGATTATTCTCAATGATAATCTAAAGGATGTTCTTGGCTTTAAGCTCAATATAATCAACGGTAAAAGTGCCGGAAACACTAATTTCATTTTTGCTGACTACCCGCCTGCCTTCTCCACGGACACATGTATATTTCTCTACGCTTCATTTGTGGAAACATCCCGGGTTGGTAATTCAAATGTCCCTTCCTACGAGTTCTTGAACGAAAAACCAATCAAGAACATATTCACCACTACAATATAAAGCATCTTCAGTATATTCCCGTAAACACTTCCTATTTGGAACTCTGTTAGTTAACACTAAGAACTGAATTAGGTGATCCCCTAGCAATTTCAAAAGGTTTGACTGTGATTACTTGCCATTTTCGTCCCATCATTCAACAACAACAAGATGTCTAATATAGAAAAGTGGTATTGATTTGTCCTGATATTTACTGCTATGTTAATACTCTTGGCCCAAGACAACAGGGCAATGGAATGGACTATTACAAAGGGCGTACTACAATGTCTGGTTATGGTCTTGGCAGTTGGTTTGCTAAGTTGTTTCGTTCTTCACTACCTCTGGCTAGAAAATATCTTGTACCGGCTGCAACAGATTTTGCATCCTCTCCACTATACGATTGGGGCTCTGGAAAGGATTTAAAAAAACGTGCTACGGAAAATCTTAGGTCCAGTGCGAGAACCCTTGGTGAGAGATTAAAACAAAATGGGAAAGGTTTAAAAAGGTCGAGAAACAATGAATCACTCATCAGTCTCTACTCAGGTTAGAAACGAAAGACATCACCCCTGTCAAAGAAAAGAAGGAAAAAGGCGAAACGTAGTGTAAACAGTAGTAGAAGAAGAAGAAGCCCCAGGAAGAGAATTGTTAGATCGAAACTAGATTTATTTTCCTAAGATGTCGTACCTACCGCATAAGGATTCTCAACCTTCAATCACCGCCTCATTGAATCTATTCAATGCTGAAAACGTTGATGTGAGTGTCAAGCATGGATACTATGAACAATTTTATCCTCAAAAACCCCTCTCCAATAATATCAACTTTCAAATTTATTCCAATGAAGAATACTTTATGGACATGTCTTCGAAATTTATAGATTTACAGATGAAATTCAGGAAATCCGATAATATATTACTAATTCTTGCCGATAGAATACCTATGAAAATTGTATATTACATATTTTATTTCCTCAAATCAGTGTCAACATCAATGGCACGTTGGTGAGCACAAGCAACAATCTCTTAAATTATACAAGCTATATGCAATTCATGCTGATGACACCCAAGTCATATCAGGAATTGAGAGGCACCTCCAATGGATATGAATATATTACTAATACTGATAGTACAGATGCACTTAAAAATGCTACAACTAGTGAATAGCATCTAGTTGGAAAAATATATCATGAGATATTTAATATACCCCAGTGGCTACCACCCAATGTTAAAGTGGATATAAAATTAACGCTTGCACCATCCAATTTCATATTGACAAAAGAACTTGCTGCCAATCCTGATGTGACTCTCTCCCTCACATCGGCAATACTTCATGTACGCGAACAACAAGTCATGAGTTCTAGTTGCTTTGGCAGTGGAAAAACTGAGAGCCAGTGGAAATAATATTAAACTACTTGTTCCTCATACAATCACCAATCAACGTCATATTGCCATGGGGTCACGCACCTTCACCAATTCATCCTTTATCAATGGCGAAATTCCGTTAAAACTTGCTTTGGCATTTGTAAAAAGCGCTAGTGCAATAGGATCGTGGACTGGATGTCCACATAAATTTGGAATGTTTGGGGTTTCATCTCTTTTTTGCAAAGTAAACGGTATCCCACTCTACAATATATCTTTTGATAAATCCTATAAAACATTGTATGAGTTGACCATGCAAACCCTAGATCATGATACCCAAGTATTTGAAACTGGTATAACCGAAGAAATGTTCGCTAAAAAACATGGTATCATTGTATTGGATTTTTCTGGCACGCAGGATATGAGTATATTACGTACGGGGAGTGTGCGTTTAGAGTTTACATTTGCCAACCCAATAGTTGAGAGTACTGCACTAATCTCACTAAATCAATATGAGATCTATTGGGAAATCACTCCCGAAGGTAGTGTTCTACTAGACTTGGCACCATGAACACCAGTCAAATAATCAATGTATTTAATATGGATCCCTACATGTCCCAGTACAAATCCTATTGTCTACCCTCGGACTTTCTTGGAAAAATTCAAAGTGGCAACAATACCTTTATTATTGTTAAAAGCAGTCCATCGACTGTGCTGACGGGTCATTGGCTGTGCATCTTTCAAACAATGAAGACGATAGAATTTTTTGATCCTCTTGGTCTACCCTATACATTCTACACACCCCACATACGCAACTACATTGAGAGCTGTGGGAAAGCTATTATTCAAAATCGGAGGAGTGTGCAGGATCTGACGACTAAAACCTTTGGCCTCAATGCGTTGCTATTTTTGTGCGCCTATGTCGTGCCTATACATAAGCCCAGTTTCTCAACATTTATGTAGCCAATCCACATCTAAACGACTTTCTAGTGGAAAATATCCTCTCAGACCTGTATAATATAAATTTCAGTGCCCTAAGAGTAAAGTGCTTTGAAAATGTTTGTGAATTTGTTTATTAATAAAATGTACATATACAACAATGTCTCTAAATCTTCACTTTAGATTTCTTCTTCTTCGATGTATAGGCAACTGTCGTGAACCACTAATGTCGGTAAATCATTTGGATTCACTGTATATTGATCTTGATTGACTGCAAAGTCAGGGTCACATTTTCTAAAGTATAATGTAACTTCACTCTTGTCATATCTCTTTGTATAGTCAATGATACTATTTGCATTCATATTATGAAATTCACGAGTTTCAATCTGTCTATTTGAAGCAATATCACATACAGTGTTTTCAAATGGTGAATCACATTCGGTAACTGCCAAATAAAAATCACTTGGTTTATAGTCATAATAGGCAGTGTCGTCACAATGATGAAGTAGAAACTAAATTGTCTTGTTAGCCTAACAGTTGAATTATAGACCTGATTCTTCCTCCCAGAATAATTTAAAACTCAGACGATACTAATCTCGTAGAAATAAACTTAAATCACCTTTAGGGTTCCTTCCAATCATGGCGGGGTAAGTATTCTCCCACTGATCACATTTATTAGAGTGACAATTGGAGCAAAGATCTCCTTTAGGGTGAGAGTCACAAATCTCGTCAACACATAAATTACATCCTTTAATCTGCACTGCTTAGCCTCCATGTAATTTACAAGGATTACATAATTTGCACTTTTCACTATAGTCATCAAACATTGTACAATTCTTATATTGTGTCCAACTGCCAAGAGTGTACATGCATAGTGGACATGTATAGAATATTTTTTTTGGTTTCCGATGTCAACTCTCTCTCACAGCTAAAACGAAACTGATCGTCCTCGCTCGATAAATTCAGGTTGGAGAAATGGGAGAGGAGTAATTCTGTGACGTCACCTCTTTCGATTGGGGAGACATCTACCTTGAATTTATGGCAATGTTTTCAAAAGTATATCCACGATATTATTCTCCTTTGTTCCAATTAATATATCAATAAATTGAGTATAAGCATTTGAGTCACATCGACAAAGCTTCATACAATAGTCCCATTGGGGAGAATCAGTCGCCATTATATTGTCAAGTGTTCCCCAAGAGAATATCCTGCGTTGAAGAGATAACTCGAGAAAATCATCATCTAAAATCAAATGTTTTTTCATAAACACCAGATTCAATCTAATTCTCTCTTTCTCGAATTTATTCATTTTTCAATCCCATCACTCTGACTGCTGACTCTAGACTGACCATGATTCGTTAGCCTAACATTCTAACAACAAAAAGAAAGGGAACATTTTTGATTTCGAAACAATTTTATTGGATAATTACAACAATAATAGTAAGCATGTACAATTAGCGATACTGTTTATTGTCTTCGATATGTTTCACTAATGCACTTAAAGCACATTGAAGTCTATTCACATGCGCTATATCAACTTTTGCAGCGAAGCATAATTGATCCTCCATTTTAAATTTGCTCAAAGATATCACATATCTTGCATATACTTCATCTCATTCCAGACAAAGCCGTGATCCTCTCGTTATTTCCACCGCAATGTTTGGTGCTCTTGTATTATTGCTACCAACTCCACTGTCAACTTCTAATAGGGTAAACATTCCACTCATCATCAGCACAAATATATCCAAATGAGTAAAGTCAAACTGTTCTCGCTCCTTTGAATTCTATTCACAAACTAATAGAAACTATAGCAAAAATCCTTTCCTTATATTCTCTGCAATCCTCTTTCGCTAATATTTCCGGCCCTCTGATTAGCTTAGAAGGAGACACGTGATCCTGTTTCCCGTTATCGAATCAATACATTCTCCCCACCGATTATATGATCAATTTCTCAGAAATCCACTTGTCTTAGTCGGTTACGCACTCAATGTCTTGGAAATCCTCCCCCCCTTCGATTACACAATCAATTTATTGGAAATCCTATCCCCTTCGATTACACAATCAATTTCTCGGAAATCCTTAGTTCCCCTTCGATTATGCAATCAATTTCTCGGAAATTCTCTCCCCTTCGATTACGCAATAAATTTCTCGGAAATTCTCCCCCCTTCAATTACGCAATCAATTTCTCGGAAATCCTCTCCCCTTCGTGGATCAATACATCTATCCCCCGTTAATGCGCATGTGCAAACTTCTCTCCGGAGACAATACACTTGGAAACAACAAATAATTCGACCTTGACCTCATTAGACTCGATCGATAATCCTTGAATAAATTATGTAGGTTCAGCGTTAGACTAAATTGTAGATGGCAGCACATGTGTTCTCGTGGGAGCAATAGGGGCCTTTCTACTCACCGTTAAAACCAAAAGTAGCCCTATAGCCAAAAGGGTGCTTTCACCCCTGTCTGACCTCGCTTATGGTGGAAAATAGGGTTCTAAATGATGTAATTTTTCAGTTCTGATGTCAGTTTTGGTCTCCCCGTACTTGAATTAATAGACATTTATATATTTTGTTTGATTATGTGTTATATTATTATAATACAACAAAGGGTACCCCCCCCCCTGACCTTGCCTACGAGTGGAAGTGGGGTGCTAAGTGGTACATTTTTCAATTCTGATATTATTTTCGGTCTCCCCAAACTTGGGAAACAACAGGAACAAACATTTTAATAAAAAAAGTATTGCAGAGATTAAACTCGATGTTTCCCCATTTTCCCCGCTTTTCCTTAAGAAAGTGTTATTTTGGAAGGGCTTATTTTGGCCAATTTTGGATATGCTATTATGCATATTTTTTGGAACATATTGGTGTCAAAAATATGTATTTTTCTCAAATGGTGGGTCAAAATCGTATTTTTAATGGACTGTAAGGTGTTCCGAAGATCGAGCTACATTAGTGCTTTAGGGATTGGCGAGAGCACTGGCTTTTTTTTAGAGAAAATTCATTTTTATTAAATATCAAAACATTCAATATTGCTTTAGCGCAAATATTGAATGGTGGCTATTTGGAATGGATATGTAGACGAAAAAATGTTTAAAACATAAACCATATTTCCTTATACTTTTGAACGTATATCAGTAGAGAGGGAGGTGCTACTCCGATCACGCACCCCTGCTGCCACCTACAACTTTTTTTTTACATAATTTAAGTCTGTTTGTTGTCAGTGAGAATGAAAAAACAGGAACTTTCTCAAATTTATGTCTGTTTTCTTGGATGGTTATGTGTGTTGGTCAATTTATTTGATGTTTTTCATGGATGTCAACAGCAGTTCATGTCTGTTTTATGGCTTTTGTCAGTGAGAATGGAAAAACAGGAACTTTCTCACTTTCATGGATTATTGAGTCATTAATCAAATTGTTTCCGGGCAAGGTTAATTAATGTCTGACAGATGACGTCAAGTTAATTAATGTCATTGATGTATTTCCAAAGAGAATTTTTCCGGGGCAAAGTTTAGATCACACATGACAGATGATGTCATGATTGATTGATTGACATTAAAGGGGAATTAATTTGTTGTTTCTAAAGAGAATTGATTCACGAGAGGGGAATTAATTTGTTGTTTCTAAAGAGAACTGTCTCCAAGCGAATGTTTAGATCTTAGCGATGAACTGTTTTAGCGCGGGAATCAGGTTTCTTAGTAATTTGAAATGTGTCAGCGCAGAGATGCCAAAACAAAAGGAACACGCTGAAATTACGTTTAGGGATGATTTGGGCGAAACCGTTTTAACCATTTTAGGGAATTATTTCGGCAAAACAGTTAGAGACATTTTAAAAGGTGATTTTAGAAGAGAATTTAAGGGCGGAACTCTGTGGTCGTTATAATACACAAGTTGTATTTTAACAGTGTCGTGAGGTCCCCTACCCCAACCCCAAAGGGTTCCAATCCCCCTACCCCAACCCCCAAGGAAGCCCCCGTCCTCAAAGGTCCCCCCAGATCCCAAAGGGCCCCCGGATCCCCAAACGCCCTCCCCGGGCCCCCAAATGCCCTCCCCCGGTCCTCAAAGGTCCCCCAGGCTCCCAAAGGGCCCCCGGACCCCCAAAGGCCCTCCCCGGGCCCCCAAAGGCCCTCCCCCAGCCCCCAAAGGTCCCCCAGGCTCCCAAAGGACCACCCAGCCCTAAAGGGCCCCCTCCAGACCCCCAAAGGACCCCCAGCACCCCAAAGGCTCCTGAGCCCCCATATTTAATACTTTTTATGGCTTTATTTTATCTTTTCAGAACAAGTTATTTTCTTAATGTCCATCCTAAACCCAATTTACAAGTTGAAGTACCCATCCTTTCACCCACAATTTTACTATACTGATTTTTGAATAATCCAACACCAAGCAATATTTTTCAAAGGTATTTCAGAACAAGTTCTTTTCTTAATGTCCCTTCTAAACCTATTTTCCAACTTGAAGTACCCATCCTTCTCACCCACAACTTTACTTTACTGCTTCCTGAATGCTCCAACACCTAGTAATACTTTTCAATGGCATTTCAGAACAGGTTCTTTACGTAATATCACTCCTAACCCCATTTTACAAGTTGAAGTACCCATCCTTTTCACCCACAACATTACTTTACAGCTCTTGAATGCCACAACACCAAGCAATACTTTTCAATGCATTTCACAACAAGTTCTTTTCTTAATGTCCCTCCTAAACCCATTTTACAAGTTGAAGTACCCATCCTTTTCTACCCACAACTTTACTTTACAGCTTTTGAATGCCCCAACACCTAGCATTACTTTTCAAAAGGCATTTCAGAACAAGTTCCTTACTTAATATCCCTCGTAAACCCATTTTACAAGTTGAAGTACCCATACTTTTCACCCACAACTTTACTTTACAGTTTTTTGAATGCCCCAACAGCAAGCAATACTTTTCAAAAGGCATTTCAGAACAAGTTCTTTTCTTAATGTCCCTCTTAAACCCATTTTACAAGTTTAAGTACCCATACTTTTCACCCACAACTTTACTTTACAGCTTTTTGAATGCCCCAACAGCAAGCAATACTTTTCAAAGGGCATTTCAGAACAAGTTATTTTCTTAATGTCCCTTCTAAACCTATTTTCCAACTTGAAGTACTTATCTTTTTCCACACGTCTTTACTTTCCGACTTTTTGCATACCACAACACCAAGCAATACTTTTCAAATGGCATTTCAGAACCAGTTCCTCTCTTAATGTCCCTCCTAAACCCATTTACAAGTTGAAGTACACATCCTTTTCTCCCACAACTTTACTTTACAGCTTTTTGAATTCCACAACACCAAGCAATACTTTTCAAAAGGCATTTCAGAACAAGTTATTTTCTTAATGTCCCTTCTAAACCTATTTTCCAACTTGAAGTACCTATCCTTCTCACCCACAACTTTACTTTACAGCTTTTGAATGCCCCAACACCAAGAAATACTTTTCAAAAGGCATTTCAGAACCAGTTCCTCTCTTAATGTCCCTCCTAAACCCATTTTCCAACTTGAAGTTCCCATCCTTTTCACCCACAACTTTACTTTACTTCTTCCTGAATGCCACAACACCAAGCAATACTTTTCAATGCATTTCACAACAAGTTCTTTTCTTAATGTCCCTCCTAAACCCATTTTACAAGTTGAAGTACCCATCCTTTTCAACCCACAACTTTACTTTACAGCTTTTGAATGCCCCAACACCTAGCAATACTTTTCAAAATGCATTTCAGAACCAGTTCCTTTCTTAATATCCCTCCTAAACCCTTTTTACAAGTTGAAGTACCCATCCTTTTCACGCACAACATTACTTTACAGCTCTTGAATGCCACAACACCAAGCAATACTTTTCAATGCATTTCAGAACAAGTTCTTTTCTTAATGTCCCTCCTAAACCCATTTTACAAGTTGAAGTACCCATACTTTTCACCCACAACTTTACTTTACAGCTTTTTGAAGGCCCAAACAGCAAGCAATACTTTTCAAAGGGCATTTCAGAACAAGTTATTTTCTCAATGTCCCTTCTAAACCTATTTTCCAACTTGAAGTACTTATCTTTTTCCACACGTCTTTACTTTCCGACTTTTTGCATACCACAACACCAAGAAATACTTTTCAAAAGACATTTCAGAACAAGTTTTTTTCTTAATGTCATTCATAGACCAATTTTACAAGTTGAAATACCAATCCTTTTCACCCACAACTGTACTATAAGGCTTTTCGAATACCCCAACACCCAACAATACTTTTCAAAGGCATTTCACAACAAGTTCTTTTCCTAATGTCCCTCCTAAACCCATTTTACAAGTTGAAGTACCCATCCTTTTCAACCCACAACTTTACTTTACAGCTTTTGAATGCCCCAACACCTAACAATACTTTTCAAAGGGCATTTCAGAACAAGTTCTTTTCTTAATGTCCCTCCTAAACCCATTTTACAAGTTGAAGTACCCCTACTTTTCACCCACAACTTTACTTTACAGCTTTTGAATGCTCCAACTTCAAGTAATACTTTTCAAATGGCATTTCACAACCAGTTCCTTTTCTTAATGTCCCTCCGAAGCCCATTTTACAAATTGAAGTACCCATCCTTTTCACACACAACATTACTTCACAGCTCTTGAAGGCCACAACACCAAGCAATACTTTTCAATACATTTCACAACAAGCTCTTTTCTTAATGTCCCTCCTAAACCCATTTTACAAGTTGAAGTACAAATCCTTTTCAACCAACAACTTTACTTTAGAACTTTTGAATGCCCCAGCACATGGCAGTACTATTATAAAGGCATTTCACAAGCATTCCTTTTCTACATGTCCCTCCTAAACCCGTTATACAAGTTGAAGTACCCACCCTTTCACGCTCAATTGTACTATACAACATTTTTGAATGCTCCAACACCAAGCAATACTTTTCAAATGGCATTTCAGAAGAAGTTATTTTCTTAATGTCCTTCCTAAACCCATTTTACAAGTTGAAGTTCCCATCCTTTTCACCCACAACTTTACTTTACAGCATTTTGAATGCCCCAACACCAAGTAATACTTTTCAAAAGGTATTTCAGAACCAGTTCCTTTCTTAATGTCCCTCATAAAACATTTCTACAAATTGAAGTACCCATCCGTTTCACACACAGTATTACTTTACAGCTCTTGAAGACCACAACGCCAAGCAATACTTTTCAATGCATTTCACAACAAGTTATTACATTTAGGACCTACCTAAACACAATTTAAAAGTCGTATGTCCCATCCTTTTCAACCAGCAAATTTATTTTACTGCTTATGAATGCCCCGCCAACTACCAATACTATTCAAAAGTCATTTCTGAGCATGGTTATTTATTACTGTCATTCCTAAACCCATTTTACAAGTTGAAGTACCCATACTTTTCACCCACGACTTTACTATAATGCATTTTTGAATGCTCCAACACCAAGCAATACTTTTCAAATGGTATTTCAGAACAAGTTATTTTCTCAATGTCCTTCCTAAACCCATTTTACAAGTTGAAGTTCCCATCCTTTTCACCCACAACTTTACTTTACAGCTTTTTGAATGCCCCAACTCCAAGCAATACTTTTCAAAAGGCATTTCAGAACCAGCTCCTTTTCTTAATGTCCCTCATAAAACCTTTTACAAATTGAAGTACCCATCCTTTTCAAACACAACTTTACTTTATAGTCTTTTGAATGCGCCAACACAAAGCAATACTTTTCAAATACATTTCAGAACAAGTTTTTTTCATAATGTCCATCCTAAACCCATTTTACAAGTTGAAGTGCCCATCCTTTTCACCCACAACTGTACTTTACAGCTTTTTGAATGCCCAACATCCAGTAATACTTTTCAAAGTCATTTGAGAACTACTTTGATTCTTAGTGACCGTCCTAAACCCATTTTACAAATTGAAGTACCCATCCTTTTTCACCCACAACTTTACTTTACAGCTTTTTGATTGCTCCAACACCAAGCATTACTTTTCAAAGGGCATTTCAAACTAAGTTTTGTTCTTAATGTCCCTCCTAAACCCATTTTACAAGTTGAAGTACCCATCCTTTACACCCGCAACCTTACTTTACCGGTTTTTGAATGTCCCAACACCAATCAATACTTTTCAAAAGATATTTCACAACAAGTTACTTTCTTAATATAACTCCTAAACCCATTTTACAAATTGAAGTACCCATCCTTTTTCACCCACAACTTTACTTTACAGCTTTTTGATTGCTCCAACACCAAGCAATACTTTTCAAAGGCATTTCAGAACAAGTTCTTTTCTTAATATTCCTCCTAAACCCATTTTACAAGTTGAAGTACTCATCCTTTTCACCATAACTTTAGTATACTACTTTTTTGAATGCTCCAACACCATGCAATACTTCTCAAATGACATATCAGGAGCTAATTTTCTCATTGATGTGAAGAAAAGTTCAAGTTCTTTTCCTAACTATCCATATGAAAAGAAATAAGTTACAGATCAATTCTATTTTTCAAGAAAAAATAAAAATTTTCCACTCCAGTTCAGATTTTTCTCAAGGAGATGGAAAAATTTAAAATTACTGTTCTAAATTTTTCATAAAAGATACAAAACATTATACGTTGATCATGAAAAGTTAACTCAAGTCTGAATTTTATTAAAGAACTTACAGTTCAATTCTAATTTCTCCAGAGAAAAATAAAAATCTTCCTCTGCAGTTCTTAATTTCACAAAGACACAAAGAAATTTAAATTTCTCTTCTGAGGTTTCGTAGATAAAAGAAAAAGTTATAG
Source organism: Artemia sp. Qi Xiang Cuo (assembly GCF_049724085.1). Taxonomy (NCBI): domain Eukaryota; kingdom Metazoa; phylum Arthropoda; class Branchiopoda; order Anostraca; family Artemiidae; genus Artemia; species Artemia sp. Qi Xiang Cuo. The sequence continues at coordinate 46,255,444 of NC_142797.1, read as the reverse complement.
TTTCAATTTTATTTTTGTTTCAAAGAAAATGAAAAATCTCCAACTCTTTAATAAACATTCCAAGCGCTTAACTTGCTAACGTTTCCAAAGATAATAGAAATATAACAAAGTAATGCATAAAATATTTTTATTGAAGTAACAACATAAAAATATGTTACAGACATTATTTTACATTATTAACATCATTGAACAGCATTGAACATTTTAAATCTGTTCCATAAAATAATTTATCGAGTTCCCGCTCTCTTGATACTAGAGTTACTCGCTTCTCTTAGTTCATAACCACTAGAATAATCATTCATCCATTTTGAGTCATATACAATTTGAACTGGGAATGTCACCTACTGATTCAATACACGTTTCATCATAGGTATTATTTGATTCATTGACTATATGATCAATAGTAGTAATAATGCCCACTTGTGCTTCATTTTCCAATCAATTTGTCATTATATTCATTAGTAATATTGTCTGCCAATGCTCTTTTTTTTTACCAGCAATTTCACTGTCTATTATCACATTATTTTTACAGAGGCAGCAGTTTTGGCACGTTGACAAGATATGATTTATAATGTTGGTGCAGCAGTAGGCTCTTCTTTTCTTTACTGATTTCATTCGAATGCTAACACCGGAAAGATGACAATAAGATCTATCAACAGCTAACATGTTACCAGAATCATTAGCTAGAAGTTGCCCATCTTCATCGACTATTATTTTTAAGTTGGCATTCTCTTTGAGCACTAACTTCTCTGGAAATGATACTTTCACATATCCACCTTTTGAATGATGAAAATTCTTGACTACTCCAAAGGAATTTAACTCCTCACTGTCATGACAACGTAGGCACACATTCCCAATAAGATCTCCACTACTACTTGTCCCATAGTTCAAATATATCTCTTTGTCAGCATTCAAGGCAACAATGACTTTATCTTGTGCATACACTTTCTTCGAATAATTCATTTTCACGTCTTTTTTAAAAATATGTTTAGGTGTTTATCCCTCCAAGGGTAAAAAATTACTGATTTAACACACGTAATAAACTCGATAGCCTCGATAACCTACCAAGGAGTACCACTGGGAAAGCCGCTCCCAATGTAAGAGCAACCATAGAGTACGTTTGCTACACCCGCACGCATGCATAGTGAGAAAAATACAAAGTCGACCTGGGGGGATTTTCCGGTGAGTATGGTTAGGTTAGGTTAGGTAAGACTAGATTAAGTTAGGTTAGATTAGGTTAGGTTAAGTCATGTTAGGTAAGTTAGGTTAGGTTAGCTAAGTAAGGCTAAGTTAGCTAGTAAACATCTCTCCATTTTTAAGTTAGGATAGGTTAGGCTAGAGTAAGTTATGTTAGGTTAAGTTAGGTTAGGTTCGCCTACGTACGCGCGCAGATGGAGGCTAACCTAACCTAACCTAAACTAAAATAACATAATCTAGCCTAAACTAACAGAACTTAAAATTGGAGAGATGTTTACTAGCTAACCTAGCCTAACTTAGCTAACCTAACTTACCCAACCTGACTTTACCTAACCTAATCTAACCTAACTTAATCTAGTCTAACCTAACCTAACCTAACCATACTCGCCGGAAAATCCCCCCAGGTCGACTTTGTATTTTTCTCACTATGCATGCGTGCGGGTGTAGCAAACGTACTCTATGGTTGCTCTTACATTGGGAGCGGCTTTCCCAGTGGTACTTCTTGGTAGGTTATCGAGACTATCGAGTTTATTACGTGTGTTAAATCAGTCATTTTTTACCATTGGAGGGATAAACACCTAAACATATTTTCAAAAAAGACGTTAAAATGAATTATTCGAAGAAAGTGTGTGCACATGATAAAGTCATTGTTGCCTTGAATGCTGACAAAGAGATATATTTGAACTATGGGACAAGTAGTAGCGGAGATCTTATTGGGAATGTGTGCCTAAGTTGTCATGACAGTGAGGAGTTAAATTCCTTTGGAGTAGTCAAGAATTTTAATCATTCAAAAGGTGGATATGTGAAAGTATCATTTCCAGAGAAGTTAGTGCTCAAAGAGAATGCCAACTTAAAAATAATAGTCGATGAAGATGGTCAACTTCTAGCTAATGGTTCTGGTAACATGTTAGCTGTTGATAGATCTTATTGTCATCTTTCCGGTGTTAGCATTCGAATGAAATCAGTAAGGAAAAGAAGAGCCTACTGCTGCACCAACATTAAAAATCATATCTTGTCAACTTGTCAAAACTGTTGCCTCTGTAAAAATAATGGGATAATAGACAGTGAAATTGCTGGTAAAATAAAAAGAGCATTGGCAGCCAATATTACTAATGAATATAATGACAAATTGATTGGAAAATGAAGCACAAGTGAGCATTATTACCACTATTGATCATATAGTCAATGAATCAAATAATACCTATGATGAAACGTGTATTGAATCAGTAGGTGACATTCCCAGTGGAAATTGTATATGACTCAAAATGGATGAATGATTATTCTAGAGGTTATGAACTAAGAGAAGCGAGTAACTCTAGTATCAAGAGAAAGATAACTCGATTAATTATTTTATGGAACAGATTCAAAATGTTCAATGCTGTTCAATGATGTTAATAATGTAAAATAATGTATGTAACATATTTTTATGTTGTTACTTCAATAAAAATATTTTATGCATTACTTTGTTATATTTCTATTATCTTAGGAAACTTTAGCATGTTAAGCGCTTACAATGTTTATTAAAAAGTTGGAGATTTTTCATTTTCTTTGAAAAAAAATTAGAATTGAACTATAACTTTTTCTTTTATCTACGAAAATTCAGAAGAGAAATTTAAATTTCTTTGTGTCTTTGTGAAATTAGGAACTGCAGAGGAAGATTTTAATTGGACTCTGGAGAAATTAGAATTGAACTGCAAGTTCTTTAGTAGAATTCAGACTTGACCTAACTGTTCATGATCAATGTAAAAAGTTTTGCATCTTCTATGAAAATTTTAGACAAGTACATTTAAATTCTTAAATTTCCTTTAGAACAATCTTAACTAGAGTGGAAAATTTTATTTTTTCTTGAAAAATAGAATTGATCTGTAACTTATTTCTTTTCATATGGATAGTTAGGAAAAGAACTTGAACTTTTATTCACATCAATGAGAAAATTAGCTCCTGATATGTCATTTGAGAAGTATTGCATGGTGTTGGAGCATTCAAAAAAGTAGTATACTAAAGTTATGGTGAAAAGGATGAGTACTTCAACTTGTAAAATGGGTTTAGGAGGAATATTAAGAAAAGAACTTGTTCTGAAATGCCTTTGAAAAGTATTGCTTGGTGTTGGAGCAATCAAAAAGCTGTAAAGTAAAGTTGTGGGTGAAAAAGGATGGGTACTTCAATTTGTAAAATGGGTTTAGGAGTGATATTAAGAAAGGAACTTGTTGTGAAATGTCTTTTGAAAAGTATTGCTTGGTGTTGGGGCATACAAAAAGCTGTAAAGTAAGGTTGTGGGTGTAAAGGATGGGTACTTCAACTTGTAAAATGGGTTTAGGAGGGACATTAAGAAAAGAACTTAGTGTGAAATGCCCTTCGAAAAGTAATGCTTGGTGATGGAGCAATCAAAAAGCTGTAAAGTAAAGTTGTGGGTGAAAAAGGATGGGTTCTTCAATTTGTAAAATGGGTTTAGGACGGTCACTAAGAAACAAACTAGTTCTGAAATGCCTTTGAAAAGTATTGCTTGATGTTGGGCATTCAAAAAGCTGTAAAGTACAGTTGTGGGAGAAAAGGACGGGCACTTCAACTTGTAAAATGGGTTTAGGAGGGAAATTATGAAAAAAAACTTGTTCTGAAATGTATTTGAAAAGTATTGCTTGGTGTTGGCGCATTCAAAAGACTATAAAGTAAAGTTGTGTGTGAAGAGGATGGGTACTTCAATTTGTAAAAGGTTTTATGAGGGACATTAAGAAAATGAAATGGTTCTGAAATGCCTTTTGAAAAGTATTGCTTGGAGTTGGGACATTCAAAAAGCTGTAAAGTAAAGTTGTGGGTGAAAAGGATGGGAACTTCAACTTGTAAAATGGGTTTAGGAAGGACATTGAGAAAATAACTTGTTCTGAAATGCCATTTGAAAAGTATTGCTTGGTGTTGGAGCATTCAAAAATGCAGTATAGTAAAGTCGTGGGTGAAAAGTATGGGTTCTTCAACTTGTAAAATGGGTTTAGGAGGGGCATTAAGAAAGGAACTGGTTCTGAAATGCCTTTTGAAAAGTATTGGTAGGTGTTGGGGGCATTAATAATCATTAAGGTAAATTTGTGGGTTGAAAAGGATGGGAACTTCAACTTATAAAATGGGCTCAGCAGGGACATTAGGAAAGTAAATGGCTGTGAAATGTATTGAAAAGTATATCTTGGTGTGTTGGCCTTCAAGAGATGTAAAGTAATGTTGTGTGTGAAATGGATGGGTACTTCAATTTGTTAAAAGGTTTTATGAGGGACATTAAGAAAGGAACTGGTTCTGAAATGCCTTTTGAAAAGTATTGCTTGGTGTTGGGGCATTCAAAAAGCTTTAAAGTAAAGTTGTGGGTGAAAAGGATGGGTACTTCAACTTCTAAAATGGGTTTAGGAAGGGCATAAAGAAAAAAAATTGTTCTGAAATGTCATTTGAAAAGTATTGCTTGGTGTTGGAGCATTCAAAAATGCAGTATAGTAAAGTTGAGGGCGAAAAGGGTGGGTACCTCAACTTGTAAAATGGGTTTAGGAGGAACATTAAGAAAATAACTTGTTCTGAAATGTCATTTGAAAAGTATTGCTATGTGTTGGGGCATTCAAAAGCTGTAAAGTACTGTTGTGGGTTGAACAAGATGGGTACTTCAACTTGTAAAATGGGTTTAGGAGGGACATTAAGAAAAGAACTTGTTGTGAAATGCATTGAAAAGTATTGCTTGGTGTTGTGGCCTTCAAGAGCTTTGAAGTAATGTTGTGTGTGAAAAGGATGGGTACTTCAATTTGTAAAATGGGCTTAGGAGGGACATTAAGAAAAGGAACTTGTTGTTACATACCATTTGAAAATTATTGCTTGGTGCAGGAGCATTCAATAGATGTAAAGTAAAGTTGTGGGTGAAAAGGACGGGTACATCAACTTGTAAAATGGGTTTAGGAGGGAGATTAAGAAAATAACTTGTTCTTAAATGCCCTTTGAAAAGTATTGTTAGGTGTTGGGGCATTCAAAAGCTGTAAGTAAAGTTGTGGGTTGAAAAGGATGGGTACTTCAACTTGTAAAATGGGTTTAGGAGGGACATTAGGAAAAGAACTTGTTGTGAAATGCCTTTGAAAAGTATTGTTGGGTGTTGGGGTATTCGAAAAGCCTTATAGTACAGTTGTGGGTGAAAAGGATGGGTACTTCAACTTGTAAAATTGGTCTATGAATGACATTAAGAAAAAAATTTGTTCTGAAATGTCTTTTGAAAAGTATTTCTTGGTGTTGTGGTATGCAAAAAGTCGGAAAGTAAAGACGTATAGAAAAAGATAAGTACTTCAAGTTGGAAAATAGGTTTAGAAGGGACATTGAGAAAATAACTTGTTCTGAAATGCCCTTTGAAAAGTATTGCTTGCTGTTGGGGCATTCAAAAAGCTGTAAATTAAAGTTGTGGGTGAAAAGTATGGGTAATTCAACTTGTAAAATGGGTTTAGGAGGGACATTAAGAAAATAACTTGTTGTGAAATGCATTTAAAAGTATTGCTTGGTGTTGTGGCCTTCAAGAGCTGTAAAGTAATGTTGTGTGTGAAAAGGATGGGTACTTCAACTTGTAAAAAGGGTTTAGGAGGGATATTAAGAAAGGAACTGGTTCTGAAATGCCTTTTGAAAAGTATTGCTTGGTGTTGGGGCATTCTATATCTTTTAATTTAATTTGTGGGTTGAAAAGGATGGGTACTTCAACTTTTAAAAAGGGTTTAGGAGGGAAATTAAGAAAAGAACTTGTTGTGAAATGCATTGAAAAGTATTGCTTGGTGTTGTGGCATTCAAGAGCTGTAAAGTAATGTTGTGGGTGAAAAGGATGGGTACTTCAACTTGTAAAATGGGTTTAGGAGTGATATTACGTAAAGAACCTGTTCTGAAATGCCATTGAAAAGTATTGCTGGGTGTTGGAGCATTCAGGAAGCAGTAAAGTAAAGTTGTGGGTGAAAAGGATGGGAACTTCAAGTTGGAAAATGGGTTTAGGAGGGACATTAAGAGAGGAACTGGTTCTGAAATGCCTTTTTGAAAAGTATTTCTTGGTGTTGGGGCATTCAAAAGCTGTAAAGTAAAGTTGTGGGTGAGAAGGATGGGTACTTCAAGTTGGAAAATAGGTTTAGAAGGGGCATTAAGAAAATAACTTGTTCTGAAATGCCTTTTGAAAAGTATTGCTTGGAGTTGGGGCATTCAAAAAGCTGTAAAGTAAAGTTTTGGGTGAAAAGGATGTGTACTTCAACTTGTAAATGGGTTTAGGAGGGACATTAAGAGAGGAACTGGTTCTGAAATGCCATTTGAAAAGTATTGCTTGGTGGTGTGGTATGCAAAAAGTCGGAAAGTAAAGACGTGAGGAAAAAGATAAGTACTTCAAGTTGGAAAATAGGTTTAGAAGGGACATAAAGAAAATAACTTGTTCTGAAATGCCTTTTGAAAAGTATTGCTTGCTGTTGGGGCATTCAAAAAGCTATAAAGTAAAGTTGTGGGTGAAAAAAATGGGTACTTAAACTTGTAAAATGGGTTTAGGAGGGACATTAAGAAAAGAACTTGTGCTGAAATACCTTTTGAAAAGTATTGCTTGCTGTTGGGGCATTCAAAAAGCTGTAAAGTAAAGTTGTGGGTGAAAAGTATGGGTACTTCAACTTGTAAAATGGGTTTAGGAGGGATATTAAGAAAGGAACTTGTTCTGAAATGCCTTTTGAAAAGTAATGCTAGGTGTTGGGGCATTCAAAAGCTGTAAAGCAAAGTTGTGGGTTGAAAAGGATGGGTACTTCAACTTGTAAAATGGGTTTAGGAGGGACATTAAGAAAAGAACTTGTTGTGAAATGCATTGAAAAGTATTGCTTGGTGTTGTGGTATTCAAGAGCTGTAAAGTAATGTTGTGGGTGAAAAGGATGGGTACTTCAACTTTTAAAATGGGGTTAGGAGTGATATTACGTAAAGAACCTGTTCTGAAATGCCATTGAAAAGTATTACTAGGTGTTGGAGCATTCAGGAAGCAGTAAAGTAAAGTTGTGGGTGAGAAGGATGGGTACTTCAAGTTGTAAAATAGGTTTAGAAGGGACATTAAGAAAATAACTTGTTCTGAAATGCCTTTTGAAAAGTATTGCTTGGTGTTGGATCATTCAAAAATCAGTATAGTGAAGTTGTGGCTGAAAAGAATGGGTACTTCAACTTGTAAAATGGGTTTAGGATGGACATTAAGAAAATAACTTGTTTTGAAAAGATATAATAAAGCCATAAAAAGTATTAAAAAATGGGGGCTCCGGCGCCTTTGGGGGGCGGGGGGGCCTTGGGGGGCCTGGGGGGGCCCTTTAGGGCTGGGTGGTCCTTGGGGAGCCTGGGGGACCTTTGGGGGCTGGGAGAGGGCCTTTGGGGGCCCGGGGAGGGCCTTTGGGGTCCGGGGGCCCTTTGGGAGGCTGGGGAACTTTTGAGGACCGGGGGGAGGGCATTTGGGGGCCCGGGGAGGGCGTTTGGGGATCCGGGGGCCTTTTGGGAGCTTGGGGGGCCTTTGAGGACCGGGGCTTCCTTCGGGGTTGGGGTAGGGGGATTGGAACCCTTTGGGGTTGGGGTAGGGGATCTCACGACACTGTTAAAATACAACTTGTGTATTATAACGACCACAGAGTTTCATCCTTAAATTCTCTTCTAAAATCATCTTTTAAAATGTCTCTAACTGTTTCTCTGAAATAATTCCATAAAATGGTTAAAATGGTTTCGCCCAAATCATCCCTAAACGTAATTTCAGCGTGTTCCTTTTGTTTTGGCATCTCTGCGCTGACACATTTCAAATTACAAAGAAACCTGATTCCCGCGCTAAAACAGTTCATCGCTAAGATCTAAACATTCGCTCGGAGACAGTTCTCTTTAGAAACAACAAATTAATTCCCCTCTCGTGAATCAATTCTCTTTAGAAACAACAAATTAATTCCCCTTTAATGCCAATCAATCAATCATGACATCATCTGTCATGTGTGATCCAAACTTTGCCCCGGAAACATTCTCTTTGGAAATACATCAATGACATTAATTAACTTGACGTCATCTGTCAGACATTAATTAACCTTGCCCGGAAACAATTTGATTAATGACTCAATAATCCATGAAAGTGAGAAAGTTCCTGTTTTTCCATTCTCACTGACAAAAGCCATAAAACAGACATGAACTGCTGTTGACATCCATGAAAAACATCAAATAAATTTACCAACACACATAACCATCCAAGAAAACAGACATAAATGTGAGAAAGTTCCTGTTTTTTCATTCTCACTGACAACAAACAGACTTAAACTATGTAAAAAAAAGTTGTAGGTGGCAGCAGGGGTGCGTGATCGGAGTAGCACCTCCCTCTCTACTTATATCCTTTAAGTGTGGAAGCTACAAAAGCATCTTCCGAATTAATTACGGCGTTATCAATACAAAATTCTTCAAGGCAATAAGAAATCTAGAAAAGATTGATATTTACCACATAAATGCCTTTTTCAAGCCTTAAAAAATCAGCCTCACTTTCTCCCCATTTGATAGTTACACTTAAGCAACAGAAACGGCCAAGTACGTTTTGCTGTTTAAAAACTGATTTGAATAAATTTACTCTCCAGCGTTAATAATTTAAATGACAAAAAACAAAGTATTGACAATACTTTACCAGAGAAAACGGAGGGAGTACGTTTGGTGATTAAAAATAAAGTTTAGTTAAAACACTAATTTGAATAAATTTACTCTCCAATGTTAATAATCTCATTTATTTTTAAAGGATAGACAATAATTTATAAAATAAAAGGGGGGATCTTCGCGGGCCTAGACTCATAAAGGTATTTTAGACCATGTTTTCAAATATGATATTGAGACTATTTTATTTTTAGGGTTGGTTTTTACACTAGTCGTTGCGTAACATCATGTACTTGGAAAGAAACAAAGAACCTTTGACTTAATTGTTTTAGATTATTTGCAAAAATGATGGTCTGGAATTTGTTGTCTGACACTTTGGCAGAAATGGTTTATTGGATAGTCAAGTTAAGAAATGAAATACTTCAATCATAGACACAGCCAGAGGAAGTCAAGTAAAATAGACAATTATTAATGAAAGCTCTTTTGCATGAGCGAACTATAATCAACCTCTTAAACAGAAAAGAAATCCAAACAAACAAATTTCAACATTAAAAATAAAAAGGGTACTTGTATGATAAACGCCCTACTGTTCAAGTTGTCCAATCATTGACGCATCATAGAACCTTTTTTTTTGTTAGTTTCTTTCAGCTTAGCGTGAGACAAGACAAAGAGAACTGATGCAACAGATGGAAAATATATAATTTGGGCTATATATTTTGCATTGAGGGGGGGGGGGGGAAAAGTATTTGGACAATGCGAAAAACTCCATAATATGCAGAATACTACAACACATTAGGCATGCAGACCCGATATACTCCCCCCTCCCCTTAATGTACAAATATATAGTCCAAATTTTTTTCTACAGCATTATATTTTTATTTTACTTTGGTATATTTCATTCAGATTGAGCTTCAGAGAAATATATTAGAAGAACTTTAGGTAGGGCGTATATCATACAAGAACCAGAAAAATTATTGCTTCTTTTGATATATTAAATATAAAAAAAACAAGTTATTTTTAATTGAAAGTAAGGAACAACGTTAAAACTTAAAACTAACAGAAATTATTCCGTATATGAAAGGGGCTGTCCCCTCCTCAACACCTCGCTCTTTACGCTAAAGTTTTTATTGTTTAAAAAAAATACTAGTTGTGAGAAAGCCAAACTTTAGCGTAAAGAGCAAGGCGTTGAGGAGGGGACAGCCCCTTTCATATACAGAATAATTTATGTTCGTTTTAAGTTTTAACGTCGTTCCTTACTTTCAGTTAAAAAAACTTGTTTTTTTTATTTAATTTTTGAACGTTTTTGATTTAATTCAGGATTGGATTTTGGCTCACCGTACATGAAAAATTAAAACAAAATTTGCATATTAATTTTACTTTTATTTGGTTAAATGGCTTTCTCGAAACTTGTTTTATTTTATTTACGAACGTTTTTATTAGTGCTAAATATACGTAACTTACGAATTAACTTACGTAACGAACTTCTAAATTCATATATTTTTAATACATATATTAGGGGGCTCGTCCCCTAGTCAATACCTCGCTCTTTAAGCTAAAGTTCCAATTCTTTAAAAATGACCCCTTAATAACAACGGCGTTTTTTTAGAATAAATATATATTATGAAATTACTAAAAAATCTTTGGCTTAAATAGCGTGGTATTGACTACGGGGTGAACCCAATCATACACGTAATATTTTCTGTTCGTTTTAAGTTTTGATGTTACTCCTTATTTTCAGTTGGAAAACTTGTTTTTTTTATATTTAATTTCTGATCTTTTTTTTAAATAATGCTCGCAAGTCCGGCGCCCCCTTCATAGCAATGTCCCTTCCCCCATGAAAACTTCCTTCATGGAAAGATCTTTTCACGTAACCCTCGACCCGCCCCCCCCTCTACTACCGGAAAAAATCCCCCCTGAAAATGTCTGTATACTTCCTAATAACCAATACTATATGTTAACATTGGGTAAAGTTCATAACTTTCAGCCCTCCCCCCGGGGACTTCGGGGAATTAAATCATCCTAAAGGACATAGTTATCATAATTTCAACCATGCTGAACAAGTTGGCTATTTCAAAATTTTGATCAGGTGACTTTGGGAAAAAAATGAGTGTGGGAGGGGGCCTAGTTGGCCTCCATTTTTTTTGGTCACTTAAAAAGGGCACTAGAACTTTTAATTTCCGTTCCAATGAGTCCTCCCACGATATCCTAGGACCACTGGGTCGATACGATCACCCCTGAGTAAAAAAAAAAAAAATAAAAATAAAATAAACACGCATCCGATGATGGTGCGATTTTCATTAAGGTTCTATAATTTTTAGGGGGTGTTTCCCCCTTTTTTCGAAAATCAGCCAAATTTTCTCAGGCGCGTAACTTTTGATGAGCAGAACTAAACTTGATGAAAGTTATATATTTGAATTCGGCATTGAAATCTTATTCTTTTGATGTATCTATTGGTATCAAAAACCATTTTTCTACAGTTTCGGTTACTATTGAGTCGGGTCGCTCCTTACTTACAGTTCGTTACCGCGATCTGTTTGATTTGGAGGGTAAACATTTAAAGATTTGCTTGATACCAGCTGTTAATATTAAAGTATCTAAGAGATTTTGTGCCAAATTTATACTGCCAAACGCTAAAAAATTTTAGTAAAGAGAAAAGGTTTGTGGTAACTAAACATCACACACATTAATAAAGGCTCTTATTGACATGGAGGTACTTGTAATTCATTTATGTTCTTATTTTATTTTAATAGCTGATATACAAGCATTAGAATGGCCAATCCATTAAACCGATTTTTTAAAGTATTTTCTTACTGCTACAAAGTTGTTTTCTTGTTTTCTTTATGTCAGCAGCACAACCCTGAAAATCTTGCCTCGATTTACAGTACGTAAAAGAGCAAAAGAATTAGAAAAAAAAACTATGCAAAAATGTAGTATGTTTTAAAATCAGATTCTTAGAAATATTATAAACACCTGGCTTGCTGACATACTGGCCGTTAAGAAGCCAAATTCATAAAACTGCATTTTCACTCTGTGTACTGAGTTAATTTTTCTCTTTATGCTTTGATTAGAGCATCTTTTAAAAATTAGAATTAAATCTATTCTTCTCTTGTAGATCTGTATCTTTTTTTTGTGTTGTTTGGTCAAACCCGTTTTCTCTTCACCTTCGTCTTCTTAGTGTACTCCAGAATTCAGCTATGCGAGTTTTAAGGCGTGTCCACAGCCGTGTTTCAGTCAAAGAAAAGTGTGAAAAAGTTAGTGTTATACCAGAGTTTGGCTTATTCTTCTTACAGTAAATTAAAACTAATATGTCAGATTTTGAATAGTAATCTAGGACCTTTCTTTAATATTATGTGTCAGCGAGGAAACCAGGTCCACTCTAGAAACGACTTGTGTATTGAAATTTGTTGTATTTGTTATGTTTTTTTTTCTCTCTTGTGATATTTTAGTTTTTGTCTTGTCAATAAATAAATTTGTTTCTCTCTAAAAAAAATGAAAAAAAAAGAAATTCTAGAAATAGCAAAAATATTTCGCGCATTAAATAATAAACAATTGCCGAAAAGACAATTCAACAATGTTCATACTAAAATCAACTTAAGTCCAATTCCAATATTTAAACACATAAACAAACACTAAAAAGCTCTGGGTTTCTTCGAACAAATGGTTTGTGCATTAAAATATATGCTATTTTTGGATTAACTGTTTTTTATGGTTTTCTTTTCACTTACTCAGTTTTGATTCTGAACGAGTCACGTACTCCTTTGCCTACAGGGAACGGTTTTCATAGCAGCTTTTTCTTCTCTTTCCCTTCTATCTTTTTCTGCATGACATTTTCCACGGCTGGAGATTGCAATTAGGCTTATGGTTTCATCCCAGGTGGGAAGCATAATCTCTAGTATACTTTCATAGAATGAAGACGCTGATATATTTTAATGACATACCTGTAAAGTATTGTATGATAACTGGAATAATATAGACCTCGAGATAATAGTGAGAGTATCATTCAATTTGGAATATAACAAACAAATGAAGGTTTTTTATGAAAGAGAGAGACAGGAAAAGAGGGCGAGAGAACGAGAGAGAGAGAGGAAGAGATAGAGAGAGAAAGAGAAAGACAGACAGAGTAGGGGGGGGGGGGTGGTGGTAAAGCTTTCTAATTTAGTTAATTATTAAATTAGTAAAAATATATATGACGCAAATGTAAAGTTTTCAAAATACCACTTTTTAAGATAAGGATACAACTCGTGGAATGTGTAGGCTTGGAGGGAACTCGCTCAGTAACTAATGTCATGGCGTAAATTTACCGGAAAATCATTGATAGGTTTTTTCTATGAAGATCACAACGTTTAAAGCGGAAGGAGACCTTATGATTTGCTGGGTAAGCCCCTGCAAGTTTATTTTCTCAATTGAAAGACCTTGGACTTTCTTTTATCACTGTAATTGTGAAAGTTTATTTTTTTTACTTTTCTCTATTTTATTAAGACTTGTGGGCTATTTGGGACAGCCAGTCCCAGTAGATAGTTTATATCAGATTATATATTATGGTAAATGAATAAAAGTATTGTATTTTAGACGACCTCTCTACGATCTATTTTTAGCCTCTCGAACATCCCCAGTCGGTACGCCTTATTAGTTCGGTCATAGCCTAAGGCACGCTACCAAAAGTTTAATTACCTTAGGGCCAGAGTTTATCTCCCCTATAAAGGGAGAATTAAGGCATCTACGACTACAACCCCCAAATACAATAAATATAAAATTTCAGTAAATTTTAATTCCGGGGGAATTAAATTTAAACTCAAATAATTCATAAACTTGTCTAATTTTACTTGAAATTTAATTTTAGCAAAACCATTAATATTATTCTTAAGCCGCTTTGGGTCAAGTTAAAACAGAAGATGCATATGAAGAGGGTAAAAGAGTAATTGTCAGTCCTAAAGACAGAGAAAAAGAGAAACAAGTATAAATTTCAATTTGAAATCCTTCGACAAAAAAAAAGCAACATGGCCATTATTGGCCCGGAAACATAACCCTTAGGAAACCCATTGAGAGTATATGCACATAATGACCCAAAGATGGCAGCACAATAGCTTTAAACGAAATTAAGTTGTTTTAAAAGTAAAATATTGAGAATTGGGACAATTCTTCTTTAAATGGGGAGTATTGTGGTAAAGCTTTCTTATTTAGTTAATTATTAAATTAGTAAAAATATATATGTCGCAAATATAAAGTTTTCAAAATACCACTTTTTAAGATAAGGATACAAATCGTGGAATGTGTGGGCTTGGAGGGAACTTGCTCAATAACCAATTTCCTGGCTAAATGCGTCAATTTACAGGAAGAACGTGGTTAGGTTTTTCCTATATATACCCCGACTTTTGAGACTGAAGGCAGATCTTTTGACTTGCCGGGTGAACCTCTGCCCGTTTATTTTCTCATTAGAAAGACCTTGGACTTTGTTTTATCATTGTAAGTGTCTAAGTATCTTATTTTTATTTTTTGTTGTTTTATTGAGACTTGTGGGCTACTTGGGCAGCCAGTCACAGTAGACAGATTATATCCGATTATTATATGGTAAATGAATAAAAGTATTGTATTTTAGACGACCTCTCTACGATCTATTTTTAGCCTCTCGAACATCCCCAGTCGGCACGCCTCATTAGTTCGGCCATAGCCTAAGGCACGCTACCAAAAGTTTAATTACCTTAGGGCCAGAGTTTATCTCCCCTATAAAGAGAGAATAAAGGCATCTACGACTACAACCCCCAAATTTTCGTACTTCTGAGCATGAAGAGGAACTTAGAGCTAAAAAATTCTCCGATTATACTGATTCCTGAACAAACACGCTTTTAAAGTAAGGAAACATGAATAGACTTACAAATTCGCTGAATTAGCAAGGTCTAACATGTCTATCTTATTTATGAAGTCAGAAGCGAGGGGGGGGGGGGTATTTCAGCCCATGGCCCTACGTCTTGCAGTTTAGTCACATTCTCCAAAACAAAATCTGAGTGGCCACAGGTTAAAAAAGGTGATTTCTATAATTTGGAGGTGAGAGGTGGATATGAGGATGATATACGATCCCAGGATCCTGCGATTGTGTATGCCAAAATCATTGCACAATCAAACATCAACAAGGTGGAATCAGTCCATTTTTCTACTGCAATTTATCTGTGAAACCTCTTCTTTAAAGGGCTGTGTACATAACATGATTATGTAACAATTTTGATCCAATATAATATAGAGCTGTGGGGGTTCACAGCAGCGAAAATGGGGTTGAAAGGGTGGATGTTTACCATCGATAGATTATGATCCTTGATAGGGCAACACAACTAAAAATTTTGACCAAAAGAGCTATCTCCCAACTTTCTATGTCCATCCGTTCAATATGGTGAGACCTGAGAAAACAACTCATTTTAATTATACGTGGAACACATAACTATCTTTCCTCAGCCAACGCTGCCTAGTTAATTATAACAGTTTTGTTTGGTCCCTGTCTTTTAATAACAAATTTCCTAGGAAAAATTTTGAATGATAACCCAAGCTTAATTACTATTTTGATTTTTTTTTTTTTTTTTTTTTTTTTTTTTTTTTTTTTTAACTCCCATAGACAAAATATACGAAATCATAATGGAGGTGTGAGTAAAAAGAAAATAAAAATAAGGAAATTGTTTCCCAAGCGTACCGTGGCAAAGACCTGCAAGTTGTTACATAGTCTGATATAACAAACAGACTTCATAGTCAACCCCAATGTAATATTTGTCTCCAATGATTTGTCATTTGTCTCCATGATTGTCTTCGAAGTAATATTTATTTTACATTTAATATTTCAATGATCTCTCTTTTTTAAACTTTTTTGATCAAATTTACATTAAAATCGTATATTTTGTTTTCAGTAATAGATTTTATTATAAATATTCAAAAATAGATTTTGAATTTAAAGGGAGGGTCGATTGATATTGGGGAAAGGGAAAGGAAATTTAGGGGTCATAGTGTTAACCCATTCCCTTGTCCGATGTGAGGGGAAGATGATGACGAAATTCTTCATTTTTTGGGGAATTGTAAGGAATTGGCGGATCTGAGAAATGAGTGTTTTTCGTTAGTGTTGGCAGATAGAAGGTGGGTGGAAGGGAGTGTAGGATCACGAGTTAAAATAACATTAAGTAATTTGACTAAGTATGTTGATGAAGGGGTGATACATCGTGAAAGATGTACCTCTTTACAAATATTTTCTTGAAGATTCATATATAAGTGCGTTTTTTCTTTTTAATTTATTTGTGTTTATTTTTTAATTTTTATGTGTTTTTTTGTTGGTTTTGTTATGTTTATGTTCTGTTTTTTTTTCCTATGACCTGATCGCTTTTTTTTGGAAATACATGTATACATACATACATACATTAATACTAAAAGTATTAGAGTAAGATAAACCCTTGTAATTTAAGTTGCATTTCAGTTCTTTCATTTAAAAAAAATTTACACTCAAAAAGATAATGATATAAAGTCTCCTCGTCACCACAATCACAATTGGAACAATCCCTTTTATTAATTCTGCATAAAAATGAATTTAATTTACAGTGAACAGTTACAAGTTGTGTCAGTTTATAATTAGGAGTAATTTTTGTGACTTGAAGAAGGTCAGTATGATCAGTAAAAAAAACTTGGCAGAATAACTCATACCATTTCATGTATAGTTTTTTTTCGTAAGGTTTTCCAAATTTCATTTATATTATTAGAAGTAGAAAGGGAATTACCGAATATATAATTTACTTGCATTAGATGGATATATCTAAATACTTTAATATCAAGACACTATACTTTTTAATCAAAAACTGATAAGCTAGTATACCCTCGGGAAATTCTCTCCTCGACTGTGCTCCTATTTTAATTTCGGTCATATCCTACCGGTTTTGTCATTAGCCTCACTAATATCTGATAATATGATCTAGCCATCTTTTTCCAAGCTCATACAATGAATTATGACAGCAAGCTAATCACGATACGGAGCATCAGATGCATATCTGCCATCACAAAATAAAATCATGAATTCAAAACTTCGTCAGCGGTCTTTTCTCTGACTAACCAATTCAATAAACTCGTTCTCGGAGTTCTTTTTGTGATTTAATTTTTAAAACTTTTCCACAAGACAAGTTTTTCAAAGAAAAGTAAAGAGCTCCGTTAAGACAAGAATGGGCAAAAATAAAGTCAAATAATCTTCCAACCGTAAAAATACCACAAATCACTATCAATAAAAAAATGAAAGTCAAAACAAACGGAAATTACAATAAATAGCCGAGTCAAAGTAAAAACGAGCATAAATTAACATGAGTAGGGCTGATAACCCCCATGCCTTCTTAAGACCAGAACGCTGTTTATGCTTCACTGAAAAAACAAACAAACAAATGACTGTGGATTGTCAGTTTAATTGACATATACTGACATGTTTTGATAATTTTTCATTTATGAAATTAAGAAAGGGGAAAATATTTCAAGCATGTTATGTTTTCAGTATGGAGCTTTATACTTTTCTTAGAAAAATTTGTCTTTTTCATGAAAAAAAATTGTATATCTTTTCAGTTTTCTTCTATAAGAATCCATAGTACGGGATGCTATTTGTATGTTGGAGAAACTTTTTAAACAATTTTTAATCCTGACAAAAATAGTATTTGTTAATTTAATTTTATAGCTTTTGAAGTTAAAGTCTGGATACACTTACACTCCTTTTATTTATTTGAACTGTAAGAACAGAAGTAGTAAATGTAGTATCCCCAAAAGTTTCAACTTAATACCCCCAGTCATTCTCGATATATTGCTGAGGTGTCTTATTGGCAACCACTTAACACAATGCCTTTTGACTTATTTTTAGAACAACATTGTGGGGGTTGGCATGCCTAATATCCCTAAAGACATAGTCGCTGGACCGTTCTACTATGCTGAACAAAATGGATGTCTCAAAAATTGTGACTGGATACATTGGAAAATGAATGGGCTTGAGAGAAGGTCTGCTTGCCCTCCAATCTCTTGTTATTCTTAAAAAGGACACCAGACACTCGCGCTGTAATTGGAGTGCAAGGGGGAGGACTTCCCCCTTGATATCAGAGGCAACGCTGTATATTGCCTAATAGTAAATGCCATACGGCTCCAATGTTTTATTATTTATATCTTTATTTTTTTTTCCCAGAGGCACTTCATATTGAAGGGGTCGTCGTAGAAACTTCAAAGGGGGCTCATTCAGTTGGAAATTGAGAGTTCTAGTGCCCTTTTTAATAGTTGAAAATGATTGGAGAGCAACTCGCCCTCCTCCTACGCCCATCATTCCCCCAAACACATCCAATCAAAATTTTGAGATAGCCATTTTGTTCAGCGTAGTTGATTTCCAGGTAAAAAATATATTTTTGAGGAGGAAACTCCCCCACAACCCTCATGGCAATGGTTTTAAGTTATGCCCTGGGGGCATATAAGGTTTTTATAGAAGGCCTTGTCATAGAAACTTCAAAACAGACTCATTCGATAGGAAATTCAAAGGGCTATTGCCTTTTTTAATAGTCGAAAGTGATTGGAGGGCAACTAGCCTCCCCCACGCCCATCATTTCCCCAAACACATCCAATCAAAGTTTTTAGATAGCTATTTTGTTCAGCGTAGTTGATGTCCAGATAGAAAGTATGTTTTTGAGGACGACACTCCCCCAAAACCCTCAGGGCAAGGGCTTTAAGTTATGCCCTGGGGGAATATAAGGTTTTTATAGAAGGCGTTGTCGTAAAAACTTCAAAAAAGCCTCATTCGATTAAAAATTCAAAGGGCTAGTGCCCTTTTTAATAGTCGAAAATTATTGGAGGGCACCTAGCCTCCCTCCACGCCCATCATTCCCCCAAACACATCCAATCAAAATTTTGAGATAGCCATTTTGTTCAGCGTAGTTGATTTTCACATAGAAAATATTTTTTTGAGGAGGAGACAACCCTCAAGACAAGGGTTTTAAGTTATACCCTGGGGGCATATAAGGTTTTATAGAAGGTGGTGTCAGTAGAGAGGGGGGTGCTACTCCGAACAGTACCACGTGGTTTATGGATTTCTCAGTGAGAATGAAAAAACAGGAATTTTCTCACTTGGAAAAACAGGAACTTTCTCACTTGGAAAACCATAAACCACGTGGTCCTGTCACGAGTAGCACCTGTGAACTTGATTTACATAATCGCTAGGGGAAATTATTGATTCACGAAGGGGAATTTAAGAAACATTAAGGCTTCTTTAATATTTGGTCTGTGGGATAAATGTTCTTTAGGTCAGAGAGAAAAATTCATATTCTGTTTTTAAATAGGACTTCATTGATCTTTAGTGTCAGGAATTATAAATGACATCACTTGTTATCTTGGCTTTATGCGGGAGTCTAAAGAGATAGAAATTCTATTTTTAAATACGGCTTCACGGATCTTTAAGTCGGAGATATAAATTTATATTCTAACGAAACCCTTATAGTTTAGCTAGGAAAATTTATGAGATGAAGAGATTAACGTAGGAAAGGGTTTCCTAGAAATTTGAAATGCGTTAGCGCAGAGATGCCAAACAAAAGGAACACGCTGAAATTACGTTTAGGGATTATTTGGGTGAAACCGTTTTATCCATTTTATGGGATTATTTCGGCGAAACAGTTAGAGACATTTGAAAGAAGATTTTAGGAAAGGTTTTAGAAGAGAATTTGAGGGTGAAACTCTGTGGTCGTTATAATACACAAGTTCCATTTGAACAGTGTTGTGAGGTCCTCTACCCCAACCCCAAAGGGTTCCGATCCCCCCCCCCCCAACCCCGAAGGAAGCCCCCGGTAATCAAATGTCCCCCAAGCTCCCAAAGAGCCCCAGCCCCCCAAACGCCCTCCTCAGACCCTCAAAGGCCCTCCTATGGTCATCAAAGGGTCCCCGGAACCCCAAAGGGCCCCCCGCGACCCCAGAGGCCCTCTCCTCGGTCCTCAAAGGTCCCCCGGGCCCGAGAAGCGCCGCGGGCCAGGAATGCGCCGCATGTGGATGCGCCGCAGGGGGGAGCGCCGCGGGTCGGGGGAAGCGCCGCAGGGATGTGCCGCAGGAATGCGCCGCAGGGATGCGCCACAGGGATGCGCCGCAGGGATGCGCCGCAGGGGATGCGCCGCTTTTTGTTAGAGTTCTAGTTTACTTTAATTTTAGTTAAGAGTTTGATGTTTTACCTTTGAGTTTCAGTTAGAGTTCTAGTTTAGTTTTAGTTAAGTTTTTAGATTTTTTAGATTAGATTTTTTGTTTACTTTCTTGTTTTGTTTTTTTTTAGTTAATAGTTTTGAGTTTTAGCTTAGAGTCTTAGCTTAGAGTTTTTGTTAGAGTTCTAGTTTATTTTAATTTTAGTTAAGAGTTTGATGTCTTACATTTGAGTTTCAGTTAGAGTTCTAGTTTAGTTTAGTTTTAGTTAAGAATTTAGAGTTTTTAGCTTAGAGTATTAGCTTAGAGTTTTTGTTGAAGTTCTAGATTAGTTTAGTTTTAGTTAATTTTTTAGAGTTTTATCTTATAGTAGTATCTTATATTTTTTTTTAGAGTTATAGTTTATTTTAATTTTATTTTAGAGTTTAGAGTTTTAGCTTAGTCTTAGCTTAGAGTTTTTTTGTTAGAGTTCTAGTTTAGTTTAATTTTAGTTAAGAGTTTGATTTTTTTACCTTTGAGTTTCAGTTAGAGTTTTAGTTTAGTTTTAGTTAAGAGTTTGGTGTTTTACCTTAGAGTCCTAGCTTAGAGTTTTAATTTGAGTTCTAGTTTAGTTTAGTTTTAGTTAATATTTTATAATTTTAGCTTAGAGTTTTTTTTGTTATAGTTCTAGTTTAGTTTAATTTTAGACAAGAGTTTGATTTTTTTACATATGAGTTTAAGTTATAGTTCTAGTTTAGTTTTAGTTAAGAGTTTAGAGTTTTTAGCTTAGAGTTTTTGTTGAAGTTCTAGTTTAGTTTAGTTTTAGTTAATAGTTTAGAGTGTTACCTTAGAGTCTTAGCTTATAGTTTTTGTTAGAGTTCTAGTTTAGTTTAGTTTTAGTTAAGATTTTTATGTTTTACATTTGAGTTTCAGTTATAGTTCTAGTTTAGTTTAGTTTTAGTTAAGAATTTAGAGTTTTTAGCTTAGAGTCTTAGCTTAGAGTTTTTGTTTGTGTGTGTGTGTAAGTTTTTGTGTGTGTGCGAGTTTTTTTGTGTGTGCACATATCAATTCTATTTTCCTAAAATAATATAAAATTTTAGTGTTTGTATGTGTGTGTAATAAGTTTTTGTGTGTGTGTAAGTTTTATGTGTGTGTTTAAGTTTTTGTGTGTGTGTAAGTTTGTGTGTGTGTGTAAGTTTTTTTTGTGCGTGTGTTATTTTTTGGTTGTTTGTTATTTTTTTGTGTTTGTTTATTTTTTGTGTGTGTGTAAGGTTTTTGTTTGCATTTTTTTTTTTTTTTGTATTTTAGTTTTTGTGTGTGTGTAAGTTTTTGTGTGTGTGTGTAAGTTTGTGTGTGCGTGAAAGTTTTTTTTTGTGTCTGTTTATTTTTTTTTCTTTTATTAAGTTTTTGTGTGTGTGTAAGGTTTTGTGTGTGTGTGTAAGTTTTGTTTGTGTGTGTAAGTTTTTGTGTGTGTGTAAGTTTCTATGTTTGTGTAAGTTTTCGTGTGTGGGTGTATTTTTTTATGTGTGTGTTTTTTTGTTTTTTTGTGTTAGTGTGTGTTTTATTAGTTTTTGTGTGTGTGTAAGTTTTTGTTTGGGTTTAAGTTTTTGTGTGTGTAATTTTTTGTTTGTTTTCAAGTTTTTTTTTGCGTTTTAAATTTTATTTGTGTGTATTTAATTTTTTTTTGTGTTTAATTTTTTTGTTTGTGTGTAAGTTTTTGTGTGTATGTATTTTTTTTTTATTTTTTTTTGTGTTTCAGTTTTTGTGTGTGTAAGTTTTTTTGTGCATGTGTAAGTTTTTGTGTGTGTGTGTAAGTTTTTTGTGTGTATGTAAGTTTTTTGTGTGTGTAAGGTTTTTGTGTGTGTGTAAGTTTTTGTGTGTATGTAAGTCTTTGTGTGTGTGTAAGTCTTTGTGTGTGTTTAAGTTTTCTGTGTGTGTAAGTTCTTTTGTGTGTGTGTGTAAGTTTTGTGTGTGTGTAAGTTTGTGTGTGTGTGTAAGCTTTGTGTGTGTGTGTCTTGTGTGCGTGTAAGTCT
The DNA here is from genome assembly GCF_049724085.1 of Artemia sp. Qi Xiang Cuo. Lineage (NCBI taxonomy): Eukaryota > Metazoa > Arthropoda > Branchiopoda > Anostraca > Artemiidae > Artemia > Artemia sp. Qi Xiang Cuo. The sequence goes on along the minus strand of NC_142797.1, from coordinate 46,233,488 downwards.
TTGTGTGCGTGTAAGTTTGTGTGTGTGCGTGCGTAAGTTTTTGTGTGTGCTGTAAGTCTTTGTGTGTGTGTAAGTCTTTGTGTGTGTGCGTAAGTCTTTGTGTGTGTGTAAGTTTCTGTGTGTGTGTGTAAGTCTCTGTGTGTGTGTGTGTAAGCTTGTGTGTGTGTAAGTCTATGTGTGTGTAAGTCCTTGTGTGCGTGTAGTCTTGTGCGTGTGTCAGTGTGTGAGCTCTTGTGCGTGCAAGTCTTGTGTGCGTGTGCAAGCTCTTGTGTGTGTGTGTTCTGTGTGTGTGTAGTCCTTGTGTGCGCGTAAGCTTTTGTGCGTGCGTAAGTTCTTGTGTGTGCGTGTAGTCTTTGTGTGCGTGCAAGTTCTTGTGCGCGTGTGTGTGCGTAGCTCTGTGTGCGTGTAAGCCTTGTGTGCGCGCAGTCTCTGTGTGCGCATGTGTTTGTGCGTGCGTGTGTTCGTGCGTGCGTAAGTCTTGTGTGCGTGTGTAAGTTTATGTGTGTGCGTAAGCTGTGTGTGCGTAGTGCTGTGTGCGCAAGTCTGTGTGCGTGCGCAAGTTCTTGTGTGTGCGCAAGTTTTTGTGTGTGTGTGCTTTGTGTGTGTGCAAGTTTTGTGTGTGTGTGTAAGTTTTGTGTGTGTGTAGTTTTTGTGTGTGTGTAAGTTTTTGTGTGTGTGTAAGTTTTTGTGTGTGTGTAAGTTTTTGTGTGTGTGTTTTTGTGTGTGTGTGTAGTGTGTGTGTGTGTCTTGTGTGTGTGTGTGTGTGTGTGTGTGTGTGTAAGTTTGTGTGTGTGTGTGTGGTTTATGTGTGTGTGTAGTTTTGTGTGTGTGTGCTTTTGTGTGTGTGTAGTTTGTGTGTGTTTGTGTTTTTTTGTGTGTGTGTGTTTGTTTGTGTGTGTAAGTTTTTTTGTTTGTGTTTGTGTTTTTTTTTGTTAGTTTTTGTGTGTGTGTTTGTTTTTTTGGGGTTTTTTTATTTTGTGTTGGAGTAAGTTTTTGTGTGTGTGTAAGTTTTTGTGTGTGTGTAAGTTTTTGTGTATTTGTAAGTTTTTGTGTGTGTGTGTTTTTGTGTGTGTGTAAGTTTGTGTGTGCGTGTGTTTTGTGTGTGTGTAAGTTTTTGTGTGTGTATAAGTTTTTTTTGTGTGTAAGTTTTTGTGTGTGTGTGTGTAAGCTTTTGTGTGTGTGTGAGTTTTTGTGTGTGTACCCATATCAATTCTATTTTCATAAAATAATATAAAAATTTTCACTTCAATTCAGATTTTTCTCAAACAGATGAAAGAATTTAAAATACTGTTCTAAATTATTCATAGAAGATAGAAAAGTTCAAGTTCTCTTATGAATTTTAACAAATAACATAATTAAATTCTAATTTATCAAGATAAAATAAAAAGCTTCCACTTCATTTTTAAGTTCACCAAGACATGAAAAATTTAAAGTTCACTTCTAAATTTTTTCGTAGAAGATAGGAAAAGTAATACTATGATTATGAATATTTTCCATGAAGATAAAAAGTTTCACTTTAATTCTAAATTTTCTTAAATTCAATTCCAACCTTTCTCAGAGAGATGAAAAAATTTAAAGTTCTGTTCCAAATATTTTCCCGGAAGAAGAAAAGTTCAACTTCGATTCTGAATTTTCTCAATGAAAATGAAATAAGTTATTGATCAATTTTATTTTTCCAAAATAATATAAAAATTTCCACTTCAGTTCAGATTTTTCTCAAAGAGATGAAAAAAATTAAAATACTGTTCAAAATTTTTCATATAAGATAGAAAAGTTCAAGTTCTCTTATGAATTTTACAAAAGAACACAATTCAATTCTAATTTATCAATAGAAAATAAAAAGCTTCCACGGATTATTTTCCATGAAGATAAAAAGTTTCACTTTAATTCTAAATTTTTTTAAATTCAGTTCCATCCGTTCTCAAAGAGATAAATTTTAAGTTTTTGTTCCAAATATTTTCCCGGAAGAAGAAAAGTTCAACTTCGATTCTGAATTTTCGCAATGAAAATGAAATAAGTTATTGATAAATTCTATTTTCACAAAATAATATAAAATTTCCCACTTCAATTCAGATTTTTCTCAAAGAGATGAAAAAATTTAAAATACTGTTCCAAATTTTTCTTACAAGATAGAAAAGTTCAAGTTCTCATCTGAATTTTACCAAAGAACATAATTCAATTCTAATTTCTCCAGAGAAAATAAAAAGCTTCCACTTCAGTTTAAGTTGACCAAGACATAAAAAATTTAAATTTCAGTTCTAAATTTTTCCGTAGAAAATAGGAAAAGTTATACTATGATTGTGATTATTTTCTGTGAAGATGAAAAGTTTCACTTTAATTCTAAATTTTCTCAAATTCAGTTTTAACTTTTCACATAGAGATGAAAAAATTTAAAGTTCTGTTCCAAATTTTTCATTGAAGATAGTAAAAGTTATACTTTGATCGTGAATATTCAAGTTCTCTCTGAATTTTACCAAAGAACATAATTCAATTCTAATTTCTCCAGAGAAAATAAAAGTTTCCACTTCAGTTTTAAGTTCACCAAGACATAAAAAATTTAAAGTTCAGTTCTAAATTTTTCCGTAGAAGGTATGAAAAGTTATACTATGATTGTAATTATTTTCTATGAAGATAAAAAGTTTCACTTTAATTCTAAATTTTCTTAAATTCAATTCCGACTTTTCTCAATGAGATGAAAAAATTTAAAGTTCTGTTCCAAATATTTTCCTGAAGAAGAAAAGTTCAACTTCGATTCTGAATTTTTTTCAATGAAAATGAAATAAGTTATTGATCAATTATATTTCCTAAAAATAATATACAAATTTTTCAATTCAGTTCAGATTTTTTTCAGATTATAAAATTTTTAAATAATGTTCCAAATTTTTTATAGAAGATAGAAAAGTTCAAGTTTTCATCTGAATTTTACAAAAGAACATAATTCAGTTCTAATTTCTCCAGAGAAAATAAAAAGCTTCCACTGATTCTAGAAGATAGGAAAAGCTATACTATGATTGTGATTATTTACCATGAAGATAAAAAGTTTCACTTCAATTTTAAATTTTCTCAAAGAAGTGAAGAAAGTTCAACTTCGATTCTGAATTTTCGCAATGAAAATGAAATAAGTTATTGATCAATTCTATTTCCCCAAAATAATATAAAATTTTCCACTTCAGTTCAGATTTTTCTCAAACAGATGAAAAATTTTAAATACAGTTCCAAATTTTTTCATAGAAGATAGAAAAGTTCAAGTTCTCTTCTGAATTTTACCAAAGAACATAATTCAATTCTAATTTCTCCAGAGAAAATAAAAGCTTCCACGTCAGTTTTAAGTTCACCAAGACATAAAAATTTAAAGTTCAGTTCTAAATTTTTCCATAGAAGATAAGAAAAGTTATACTATGATTTTGATTATTTTCATGAAGATAAAAAGTTTCACTTTAATTCTAAATTTTCTTAAATTCAATTCCTGACCTTCTCAAAGAGATGAAAAAATTTAAAGTTCTGTTCCAAATATTTTTCCGGAAGAAGAAAAGTTCAATTTCGATTCTGAATTTTCTCAATGAAAATGAAATAAGTTATTGATCAATTCTATTTTCCTAAAATAATATAAAATTTTCCACTTCAATTCAGACTTTTCTCAAAGAGATGAAAAATTTAAAATATTGTTCCAAATTTTTCATAGAAGATAGGAAAAGTTATACTTTGATTGTGAATATTCTTCATGAAGATATGGAAATCCACTTGAATTCTGAGTTTTCTCGAAGAAGTGCAAAATGTACAAGTTCTCTTTTGAATTTTTTTAGAGCAGAGAAAAAAAGTTAGATCAATTCTGAAATTTACAAATGAAAATGAAAAGCTTCCATTTCAGTTCCTAATTTCTCAAAGACATAAGAAATTTAAAGTTCAATTCTAAATTTTTCCATAGAAGATAAGAATCGCTATACAATGATTGTGATTATTTACCATGAAGATAAAAAGTTTCACTTTATTTATAATTTTTCTTAAATTCAGTTCATTCATCTAACCACCAAAAACAATAGGTTAGGTTAGGTATAAATAAATATTAATAAATAATTAGAAACATTTCTCCCTGTTTAAGTTAGGTTAGGTTAGGTAAACTTATCACGAGCGATCATGATAAGCTAACCTAACCTAACTTAAACATGGTAAAAAGATTAAATTAGGTTAGGTTAGGCTAGATTAAGTTAGGTTAGGTTAGGTTAGGCTAGGTTAGCCTACGTACGCGCGCGTACGTAGGCTAACCTAACCTAACCTAACTTAACCTAACCTAACTTAATCTAGCCTAACCTAACCTAATTTAATCTTTTTACCATGTTTAAGTTAGGTTAGGTTAGCTTATCATGAGCGCTCGTGATAAGTTTACCTAACCTAACCTAACTTAAACATGGACAAATGTTTCTAATTATTTATTAATATTTATTTATACCTAACCTAACCTAACCTAATGTTTTTGGTGGTTAGATGAATGAACTGAATTTAAGAAAAATCAGAAATAAAGTGAAACTTTTTATATTCAAGGTAAATAATCACAATCATAGTATAGCCATTCCTATCTTGTTAGTAAAAATCTTTAATTGAACTTTAAATTTCTTATGTCTTTGATAAATTGTGAACTTAAATGTAAGCTTTTTTATTTTCAATTGTAATTTGTAGAAATAAGCAAACAGTGTTGGTTCTTTTTACTGAAAATTATGATGGAAACTTGTACACTTTGCACTTCTTCGAGAAACCTCAGAATTAAGTTGGAGCTTCATATCTTCATGACGAATATTCACAATCAAAGTATAACTTTTCCTATCTTCTTTGAAAAATTTGGAACAATGTTTTAAATTTTTTCATCTCATTGAGAAAAATCTGAATTGAAGTGGAAAATTTTATATTATTTTAGGAAAATGGAATTGATCAATAACTTATTTCATTTTCATTGAGAAAATTCAGAATCGAAATTGAACTTTTCTTCTTCCGGGAAAATATTTGGAACAGAACTTTAAATTTTTTCATCTCTTTGAGAAAGGTCGGAATTGAATTTAAGAAAATTTAGAATTAAAGTGAAATTTTTCATCTTCATGAAAATAATCAAAATCATAGTATAACTTTTCTTGTCTTCTATGGAAAAATTTATAAGTGAACTTTAAATTTCTTATTTCTTGGTGAACTTAAAAATGACGTGTAAGCTTTTTATTTTCTCTGAAGGCAATAGAATTGAATTATAATTTTTGGTATAATTCAGAAGAGAATTTGAACTTTTCTATCTTATATGAAAAAATTTGGAACTGTATTTAAAATTTTTTCATATGTTTGAGAAAAATCTGAACTGAAGTGGAAAATTTTTATATTATTTTGGGGAAATAGAATTAATCAATAACTTATTTCCTTTTCATTGCGAAAATTCAGAATCGAAGTTGAACTTTTCTTCACTTCTTTGAGAAAATTTAAAATTGAAGTGAAACTTTTTGTCTTCATAGAAAATAATCACAATCATAGTATAACTTTTCTTATCTTCTATGGAAATTTTTTTTATCTTCATGGAAAATAATCCGTGGAAGTTTTTTATTTTCTCTTTTTAAATTAGAACTGAATTGTTTTTTATGGTAAATTACGAAGAGAACTTAAACTTTTCTATCTTCTGTGAAAAATTTGTATCAGCATCGAAAAATCCTTTATCTCTGAGAAATATATGAAATAAAGTAGACAATTTTTATATTATTTTGATGAAATGAAATTGATATGTAACTTATTTCACTTTTATTGAGAAAATTCAGAATCGAAGTTGAACTTTTCTTCTTCCGGGAAAATATTTGGAACTGAACTTTAAATTTTTTCATCTCATTGAGAAAAGTTGGAATTGAATTTAAGAAAATTAGAATTAAAGTGAAACCTTTTATCTTCATAGAAAATAATCAAAATCATAGTATAACTTTTCCTATCTTCTATGGAAAAATTTTGAACTGAACTTTAAATTTTTTATTTCTTGGTGAACTTAAAACTGAAGTGGAAGCTTTTTGTTTTCTTTGAGGAAATTCGAATTTAATTATGTTCTTTGGTAAAATTAAGAAGAGAACTTGAATATTAACGATCAAAGTATAACTTTTCCTATCTTCAATGAAAAATTTGGAACAGAACTTTAAATTTTTTTATCTCTATGTGAAAAGTCGGAACTGAATTTAAGAAAATTTAGAATTAAAGTGAAACTTTTCATCTTCACGGAAAATAATCACAATCATAGTATAACTTTTCCTATCTTCTACGGAAAAATTTAGAACTGAACTTTAAATTTTTTATGTCTTGGTCAACTTAAACTGAAGTGGAAGCTTTTTATTTTCTCTGGTGAAATTATATTGAATTATGTTCTTTGGTAAAATTCAGAAGAGAACTTGAACTTTTCTATCTTGTAAGAAAAATTTGGAACAGTATTTTAAATTTTTTCATCTCTTTGAGAAAAATCAGACTTGAAATGTAAAATTTTATATTATTTTAGGAAAATAGAAGTGATCACTAAATTATTTCATTTTCATTGAGAAAATTCCGATTCGAAGTTTAACTTTTCTTCTTCCGGGAAAATATTTGGAACAGAACTTTAAATTTTTTCATCTCTTCGAGAAAGGTCGGAATTGAATTTAAGAAAAGTTAGAATTAAAGTGAAACTTTTTATCTTCATGGAAAATAATCTGTGTAAGCTTTTTATTTTCTTTTGAGAAATTAGAATTGAATTGTATTCTTTGGTAAAATTCAGAAGAGAACTTGAACTTTTCTATCTTCTATGAAAAATTTGGAAGAGCATTTTAAATTTTTTCATCTCTTTGAGAAAATCTGTACTGAAGTGGAAAATTTTTATATTATTTTGAGAAAATAGAATTGATCAATAACTTATTTCATTTTCATTGAGAAAATTCGGAATTGAAGTTGAACTTTTCTTCTCCTGGGAAAATATTTTAAACAGAAATTTAAATGTTTTCATCTCTTTGAGAAAGGTCGGAATTGAATTTAAGAAAATTTAGAATTAAAGTGAAACTTTTTATCTTCGTGGAAAATAATCAGAATCATAGTATAACTTTTCCTATCTTCTACGGAAAAATTTAGAAGTGAACTTTAAATTTTTCATGTCTTGGTGAACTTAAAACTGAAGTGGAAGCTTTTTATTTTCTCTTGAGAAATTAGAATTGAATTATGTTCGTTGGTAAAATTCAGAAGAGAACTTGAACTTTTCTATCTTCTATGAAAAATTTAGAACAGTATTTTAAATTATTTCATCTGTTTGAGAAAAATCTGAATTGAAGTGGAAATTTTTATATTATCTTAGGAAAATAGAATTGATATGGGTACACACACATAAACTTACACACACACAAAAGCTTACACACACACACACACAAACTTACACACACACAAATATTTACACACACACAAAAACTTACACACACACAAAAACATACACGCACACAAAATCTTACACACACACAATAACTTACACACACACACATAAAATAACACACACACACAAAAACTAACACACACATAAAAAATTACAAACACAAAAAAAATTACATAAAAACAAAAACTTACAAACAAAAAAAAAACTTACACACACACAAAAACTGAAACAAACAAAAAAAATTAAAAAAACAAAAAAAATTACACCCACACACAAAAAATTAAAAAAACAAAAAAACTTACACACACACAAAAACATACACACACACAAAAACTTAGACACACACAAAAAATAACAAACACACAAAAACATAAACACACACACAAAAACTAACACACACACAAAAAAAAAATGACACACAAAAAAAAACTAAAACACAAAAATAAACTTAAACACACAAAAAAAAACTTACAAACACACAAAAACTTACAAACACACAAAAAATTACACACACAAAAAAACTTACACCCACACAAAAAACTTACACACAAACAAAAACTTACACACACAAAAAAAAAACTTACACAAACACAAAATATTACAAACAAACAAAAAATTAAACAAACACAAAAAATTAAAATAAAACAAAAAAAATTACTCAAACACACACAAAAACTTACACACACATACATAAAAACTTACACACACACAAAAAATTACACACACACACAAAACTTACACACACACAAAAGCTTACACACACACAAAAACTTACACACACACACAAACTTACACACACACACAAAATCTTACACACACACCCACAAAAACTTACACACACACAAAAGCTTACACACACACAAAAACTTACACACACACAAAAAAAATTTACACGCACACAAAAACTTACACACACATAAAAACTTACAAACACACAAAAAACTTACACACACACAAAAACTTACACACACAAAAAAAACTTACACACACACAAAAACTTAAAAACACAAACAAACTTAAACACACACAAAAAATTACACACACACAAAAACTTACACACACACACGAAACTTACACACACAAAAACTTACACACACACAAAAAAACTTACACACACACAAAACTTACACACACACAAAAACTTACACACACATAAAATTACACACACACAATTACTTAAACACACACACACAAACATAAACTTACAAACACAAACAAAAACTTAAACACAAAAAAAAAATTACACACACACAAAAACTTACACACACACACAAAAACTTACACACACACACAAAAACTTACTCACACACAAAAACTTACACACACAAAAAAACTAACACACACACGAAAAATTACACACACATAAAAACTTACACTCACACAAAAACTAACACACACACATAAAATTAAACACACACACAAAAAATTACACACACACACACAAAATTACACACACAAAAAAAATTACACACACACAAAAAAAAAACTAACACACACAAAAAAACTAACACACACAAAAAAACTTAAACAAACAAAAAAAATTACAAACACAGAAAAACTTATACACACACAAAAACCTTAAACACACAAAAAAATTAAAAACACACAAAAAACTAACAAACACACACAAAAACTTACACATGCACAAAAAAACTTACACACACACAAAAACTTACACACACAAAAACTTAAACACACAATACATAAACAAAAAAACTTACATACAAACAAAAAAATTACACACACAAAAAACTTACATACACACACAAAAACTTACACACTCACAAAAAAACTTACACACACACAAAAACATAAAAACACACAAACTTAAACACACACAAAAAATTACACAAACATACAAAATAAATACACACACACTTACACACACAAAAAAACTTAAACACACATAAAAAATTACACCCATACACAAAAAATTAAACACACATAAAAGATAAAAAACACAAAAAAAATTACACACACAAAAAAAAACTTACACACACACACACAAAAGATTAAACACAAATAAAAACTAACACAAACACAAAAAATTAAACACACACAAAAAAAAACTAACACACACACAAAAAATTACACACACACACAACAAATAAAAAAAGAAAATAAAATAAAATCCAAAAAAAAAATTAAATACAAACAAAAAACTAAAAAACACAATAAACTAAAAAAAAAAAAAAAAACTTACACGCACACAAAAACTTACACACGCACAAAAAAAACTTACACACACACACAAACTTACACACACAAAAACTTACACACACACATAAAACTTACACACACACAAAAACTTATTACACACACATACACACACGAAAATTTTATATTATTTTAGGAAAATAGAATTGATATGTGCACACATAAAAAAACTCGCACACACACAAAAACTTACACACACACACAAACAAAAACTCTAAGCTAAGACTCTAAGATAAAAACTCTAAATTATTAAATAAAACTAAAATAAAATATAAATATAAATTAAAATAATATTTAAAAAATAAAAATATTAAATAAAATTAAAATAAACTATAACTCTAACAAAAACTAAAAGCTAAGACTCTAATCTAAAACTCTAAACTATTAACTAAAACTAAACTAAACTAGAACTTCAATAAAAACTCTAAGCTAAAAACTCTAAACTCTTAACTAAAACTAAACTAGAACTCTAACTGAAACTCATAGGTAAAAAAAATCAAACTCTTAACTAAAATTAAACTAAACTAGAACTCTAACAAAAAAACTTTAAGCTAAAACTCTAAAATCTTAACTAAAAATAAACTATACTAGAACTCAAATTAAAACTCTAAGCTAAGACTCTAAGGTAAAAAACCAAACTCTTAACTAAAATTAAACTAAAACTATAACTGAAACCCAAAGTTAAAAAAATAAAACTCTTAACTAAAATTAAACTAAACTAGAACTATAACAAAAAACTCTAAGCTAAGACTAAGCTAAAACTCTAAACTCTAAAATAAAATTAAACTAAACTAGAACTCTAACAAAAACTCTAAGCTACGACTCTAAGCTAAAACTCTAAATTATTAACTAAACTAAACTAGAACTTCATCAAAAACTCTAAGCTAAGACTCTAAGCTAAAATCTCTAAATTCTTAACTAAAACTAAACTAAACTAGAACTCTAACTGAAACTCAAAGGTAAGACATCAAACTCTTAACTAAAATTAAACTAAACTAGAACTCTAACAAAAACTCTAAGCTAAGACTCTAAGCTAAAACTCTAAACTATTAACTAAAACTAAACTAAACTAGAACTTCAACAAAAACACTAAGCTAAAAACTCTAAACTCTTAACAAAAACTAAACAAGAACTCTAACACTGAAACTCAAAGGTAAAACATCAAACTCTTAACTAAAATTAAAGTAAACTAGAACTCTAACAAAAAGCGGTGCATCCCTGTGGCGCATCCCTGTGGCGCACTCCTGCGGCGCATCCCTGCGGCGAATCCCTGCGGCGCATCCCCCGACCCCCGGCGCATCCCCATGCGGCGCATCCCCCTGCGGCGCATCTCCATGCGGCGCATCCCCATGCGGCGCATCCCCATGCGGCGCATTCCTGCCCCGCGGCACTTCTCGGGCCCGGGGGACCTTTGAGGACCGGGGGAGGGCCTTTGGGGTCCGGGGGGGGGGCCCTTTGGGGGTCCGGGGGCCCTTTGAAGACCAGAGGAGGCCCTTTGAGGGTCTGAGGAGGGCGTTTGGGGGGCCGGGGGCCCTTTGTGAGCTTGGGAGACCTTTGAGTACCGGGGGCTTCCTTCGGGGTTGGGGTGGGGGGGGATCGGAACCCTTTGGGGTTGGGGTAGAGGACCTCACAACACTGTTCAAATGGAACTTGTGTATTATAACGACCACAGAGTTTCACCCTCAAATTCTCTTCTAAAACCTTTCCTAAAATCTTCTTTCAAATGTCTCTAACTGTTTCGCCGAAATAATCCCATAAAATGGATAAAACGGTTTCGCCCAAATAATCCCTAAATGTAATTTCAGCGTATTCCTTTTGTTTGGCATCTCTGCGCTAACGCATTTCAAATTTCTAGGAAACCCTTTCCTACGTTAATCTCTTCATCTCATAAATTTTCCTAGCTAAACTATTAGGGTTTCGTTAGAATATCAATTTATCTCTCCGACTTAAAGCTCCGTGAAGCCGTATTTAAAAATAGAATTTCTATCTCTTTAGACTCCCGCATAATTCCAAGATAACAAGTGATGTCATTTATAATTCCTGACACTAAAGATCAATGAAGCCCTATTTAAAAACAGAATATTAATTTTTCTCTCTGACCTAAAGAACGTTTATCCCACAGACCTAAGATTAAAGAAGCCTTAATGTTTCTTAATTTCCCCTTCGTGAATCAATAATTTCCCCTAGCGATAATGTAAATCAAGTTCACAGGTGCTACTCGTGACAGGACCACGTGGTTTTTTGTTTTGGAAGTGAGAAAGTTCCATTTTTTCCAAGTGAGAAAATTCCTGTTTTTTCATTCTCACTGAGAAAACTATAAACCACGTGGTACTGTTCGGAGTAGCACCCCCCTCTCTACTGGCGTTGTCGTAGAAACTTCAAAAAAGAATCATTCGATTGGAAATTCAAAGAGCTAGTGCACTTTTTAATAGTCGAAAGTGATTTGAGGGCAACTAACCCCCCTCTCACACCCATCTTTTCCCCTAACACACCCACTCAAAATTTTGAGACAGCCATTTTATTAAACGTAGTTTTAAGTTCTGGAAATTAGGTCTTTGAGGGTGACAAATCCCCCACAGCCCTCAGGTCAAGGGTTGTAATTTAAGGATTGTCCGAATCCTTCACATTATTTCTTATGGAAGGTGTGCTCGTATAAACTTTAGAGAGAGCTCATTTGATTGGAAATTGAAAGTTCTTGTTCACTTTTAAAGCGTCAAAAGAGATTGGAGGGCAACTAGCCCTCCAGAATTATATTACACGTTTATATTAATATATATACACGTTATATGTACACGTTTATATTAATTATATAAACGAATTATATTACAAATGTTTTCTATTGTACTTAATATTGAAAATAAATATTAAAATTACAGTAAAATTTTGAACTGATGAGCTTTCACAAATTAATGTCATTATACATCAAATATTCAGTTTAATTTATTAGTTCTTTCCAAGATTGGTCAAGACAAATATAGTTTCACTACAAACAAAATTTGGATACTGCCCCCTTCTTTAACTGTAAAAACCCAAAGCCTTCTGCGTCATTGGTGCTTCACTGAAAACGAATTACTCGTATATTACATATTTATTCTTTTCCAGTTCTTACAGCATTGAAAATAAAAATAAAAATTACAGGGAAAACAAATCTTGAACTGATGGATCTTTCAGCAATTAATATCATTATATATCTAATATTCAGTTTGATTTTGTTTATACTTTCCAAGACTGTTCAGGACTCATATAGTTTTCAGTAAGGCGCCAATGACGCAGTAGGTTTTAGGTTAGGCTTCTGCAGTGAGGCGATACCCAAACTCTTGTTTGTAGTTATTTTTATTCGATTCAAACTTGATTTGCATATTCAATTTACGTTTCACTCGTTTTAAGATTTATTTATTCATTTACATTAATATATATTGCATGTTTGTTCGCATTGATTGTTTATTTAATTTCTGTTCCTTTTAAGTTTCATTTATACTTTAATAGCAAACTATTTTTTTCCGTCTTAAGCTTGATTTTCATATTCAATCTAAGCATCATCCGCTTTAAGATCTATTTATTCATTTACATTACTACTTGTTTTATGTTTTTTGCTATGATTGTCTATTTAATTTCTGTTCGTTTTGGGTTTCATTTATTCTTTAATAGTAATTTCTAGTCGTTTTGAGTTTGAATTTTAACAGGTACTTGTATCTCCTGAGCTTAAGTTTAAAATGGTCTATACTTTCTTTGAAAAACTTATTTTTAGGAAAGTTTTTTTTAATTAATATCTAGTAAAAGCCTTTAAACAAGTAAAAACAAAGTGAAAACATTTAAAATATATTTTGGTTTCAGTAAAATGAAAATTATGTTCTGGTCTTAGAATGCATTGGGGTTGTCAGCCCCACTCATGTTAATTTTTGCTCCTTCTGAATTTGACTTTGTTATTTATTGTATGATTTAAATAAACAAAAAACTTTATGGAATATCTGATAAGAAAATAAATGTTTCTGGTCAACATTGACCGCGTTGACTTTCTCTTATAGGTGCGATGCCGGGGACTAGTGGTAATTGTAGTAGCATTGGTAAAATAGAAATATTCTCTTTTTGATCATGCCCCTTATCATTTCTTGAAAGTTCCAAACTGATATACCAAGTCATTCATGACTGACGCCCTTTTGACAATCCGTATACACATAACTTGCTTTGATTTATTTCAGCAACCTCCTCAACATTCTCTGAAAGGCTCACCTACTTTCCTTTCGTGTTTTTGGTAAATGAAGTTCATATATGAACACCTTTCTCAGTAACATGTACTATATGTAAGCAATGAACGAATAGCCAAACTTACAGGCCTTAACCTGAGGACTGTGGGGAGGTTGGCATCCCCAAAGACATAATTACTGGACCTTTCAATAATTCTGAAAAAAAATCGTTCTCTTAAAATTTTGATTGGATGTGTTTTGGAGAAGGCTGGTTGTCTCTTAAAGTTTTGAATCTTAAAAGGGGGACTAGATCTTCCAACTTCCAATCGAATGAGCCCCATCAGATCCGAAGTCTATAGAACCATTCGTTCCATAAGAACTTTATATGCCCGGGAAATAACTTACAACCCTTGCACCTGGGCTCTGGAGGGTTGTGCCCACCTTGAAGCCATTGTTATCAGTAGAAATGGGGGTACCAGCCCCACGACTCACCCCTAATGCCATCTACAATTTAGTCTAACTCTGTCAGTACACCAAATAAGGGCATAGCCTCCCTAGGGAGAACACGTGGCTAATGGAGTCAATGACTTCTTTTTCCAAGGTCGATTTATTTGTTGTTGTTGTTGTAAGTGCACGCTCTCAGCGAATGTCAAGGTCGATGTTGTTGTTGTTGTAAGTGTACGCTCTCAGCGAATGTCAAGGTCGATTTATTTGATGTTGTTGTTCAAGCCAAATGTTATGAGTTTCCCGGAAACAGTTAGATCACATGTTTCCTTCTCAGCCAATCAGGGAGTCGGTTACATCCTCCTTCTCAACCAATCAGAGGCCTGCTTACATATAATTTTACCCATTACATAACAATTCGCCCTTGAGATTTCGTATTTAACGGACATGCAATGTGATTCAATTATCAGAAAGTATTTTGACACCGTGTAAACATCTAAAATGGATAATATTGATGAATTAGAAGCCTTGGCAACTACAATTTACCATGTAAGTTCCATTTTAGTACATTTTCAAATAAAATTATTTTCCTTGGACATCCTCCAGTATATTCAGCTAAAATGTAAATTTATTCCTTTACCCCAACCCCCCCCCCAAACCATCCAAACATTATTATAATCAATGGAAAACATAAAATATATTTTTTTTACCCTCCCGCCATTGTTTTACAATCCCAAATTCTCGCAAAAAGAAATACCATTTCGTTAAATTCCTTCCTTCTATATTTCCAGCTAAAGCGACCATTGACTTCTGTCAATTTTTAATGAAAATGCCGCTCTGTTTGACATAATGCTCTACGCGAGGATAAAATTAGCTGTCACCCCTTTTCCTATGTGTTTACGAGCGCGGCAGCCAAAGTCAAAAGGAACTGTTTCTCCGTCAAAATTAAATACGTAAAATATTTTCTTTTACCCTCAAAACCTAACCCCCCCCCCCACACTGTTTTACAACAAAACTCTCGCAAAAAGAAATAATTATCCTTTCGTTAAATTTATGCAATTTTAAGTGTTCTATATCCTAGCTAAAAGCGACAATTGACTTCTGTCAATTTTTAATGAAAATGCCGCTCTGGTTTTGACATAATGCTCTACGCGAGGTTAAAATTAGCTGTCACCCCTTTTCATACGTGTTTACGAGCGCGGCAGCCAAAGTCAAAAGGAACTGTTTCTCCGTCAAAATTAAATACATAAAATATGTTCTTTTTACCCTCAAAACCTAACCCTCCCCCACTGTTTTTACAACGGTAATAATTGCGATAGAAATTATTCTTTTTTCGTTAAATTTATACAATTTTAAGCATTCTATATCCTAGCTAAAAGCGACCATTGACTTCTGTCAATTTTTAATGAAAATGCCGCTCTGGTTTTGACATAATGCTCTACGCGAGGTTAAAATTAGCTGTCACCCTTTTTAAAGCACTTTCTGTAAAAACTTTCACACATCCTTATGGATTGTTCCTCCCGTCAAATTAAAACGGTTTTTCAGACATTTTCAATTTATTAAGCGCAGGCCTATGCAATCTCTATTTGAAGAAGTGAATCGAGTTATTTTCAAATTAAGGTCTAACAATTTTTAACTTAGATATGCAACGCTAGAAAGAAAAGTCTTTAGGAGTTGCATAAAGCTTATATTATGCGTAAATTGAATAGCATTTTAACCTATGTTTGCAAAATTTAGGCCTATAGGATGCTGGGTTAACGATCTTTTTTTTATCTAATTTAAAGTCTATAGACTGGAACATTTAATTTTTTTCTAAATGATAAAAATAGAAATATTGATTTCTATCCTAAGGCTATAGACTACTGATTGTCATGATTTTTTTCACAAGTTGTGTAATAAAAACGTTTAATTTCTGAGTTTAGTATATTTTTACTTTTTGCTTTACTGAAAAGAGATAAATGCTTTTCTAGACAAAATTATATGGATGAGGGTACTAACTTTCTTTCTGTAAAAAAGGGGCAAATTATTTTGATACTAATTTTTTCTCTTCTTTTTAAGGCCAATTATGAAGAATGCGTGCCCCCTCCTTCCAAGAAAGCCAGAGAGGGTGAGGCAGCCCCATCAGTGCCAGCCCCATTGCAGCCTGGCAGAAAACTTAAGAGAGAGTGGGCGGTTAACTACAATGCCGAAGCTACGCAAGATCATGAAAGAGCCGGCCCACCACCCCCGTATCATAAAATATCGAGTGTCTGAGGGGTTGTCCCGCATATTCACGATCATGAAGATGCCCTTTAACACGCACTACCTGGATCATCCGGAACCCAAGCCAAGATAGATTATTCAGATGTAAGCATTTTTCCTACCTTTCTATGTTTTCCAATGTTTTAGTCTTTTTTAATCCCAATATAAACCTATCTCTGTGAGATATTAGCACCTATTCAATATCTAAATGTAATTTTTTTTGTAAAGAAACCGCTCTTTTTCTAATCTTTCCAATTTTCCATTGTAGACATCTTCGCTTTCTCATAATAATATTTTTAGCTAATTTTCTAGTTTATTGTTAGAGAACCTTTTTATCACAAAATGCTATTTTTGCTAGAATATTATAGTTTTAAGTGGCCTAGAAGTAAACCTTTTATTTCATCACAGTAAAATAATGTCAGAGATATTAAATGACATTGTTCCCCCTTTTAAATCAGGTCACTGTTATCGCATACATTCAGCAGTCTGCTGAATCGGCTCGTAGTGAAGCCGAAAAGGGGTACTATATCCCGGACATAATTTCCTCATAGAAAACTGCCTTTGCGTTATAAACTGTCGTTTTATTTAAACACAATTTTCTATGAGGAGGCTATCAAGTAAAGACCACGGTTTTTTTCAAAAGCTGATTAGTTTCTACCCATTTCTTCCATCTTTTCGCTTTTCGCTTTTTTTTCAACACTGTAAAATTAAAATTTCATAGATTTTAAAAGATGTTTTTACCCCACTCAATTTGTGTTGGACAGAGATTATAGCATTGCAATCTCTTACACATAGGCCTAATTCTAATTTGCGTAACGATTGTCTAGATCAACTTGCCTAGATTTTGCATGGAGAGACATTCCTGAATAAGAATTAACGGTTCTCGAATTTAATTGTACTGTTTCCCAGAGAATACGCTTGGAAACAGAACAGACACGAGATTAAAAATAATCTAGGCTCATTTGGAGTCCTAGACAACCTGTACGGGGAGTAGGCGAAACGACTTATGCCGCCTAACAATGCGGTTTTTTGGGACATTATGTAAATGGCCGGGAGCCGCGGAGCCCGGAATGTGCCGATGGGTCCGGGAAGCGCTGTGGGGCAAGGTTAGGGAAGCGCCGGGGGATGCGCCACGGGTCAGGGAAGTGCCACAGGGATGCACCACGAGTCAGGGAAGCGTTGGGGGAAGTGCCGCGGGTCAGGGATGCGCTGTGGCTCCGAAAAGCGCCGAAAAAAAAAATAAATAAAATTAGTAGGGTGATTTCAACACTGAAAATAAGCTATTTTTTTCACAAAATGAAATTATAGCCTTCCATGTAAAGCGGCATTTTAGTTTGTATTTATCTTATATTAAGTTTGATTTTCTTTCAGTTGAATTAACCAAATGCTATTATGCAATAATCCAAATTTTAGCAGTAGGGGATGATTTGAACACATTGAAAATAAGCAATTTTTTCATTTATAGATTGCATTGGTACCCTAATCTCCGTCCAGTGAAGAAGGGGAAGAACCAATTCTAACACCGCCAGTGGAGTTTCAGGACAACGAAATCATTAACTCTATTGAAGTACCTTTCGATATTAATGACCTTTTAGCTGATTTTTTAAATGTTGATTATAGCGCAGTTGAGCAGTGGGACTTACCTTTGCTGAGTCGAAACACATTACAGCTTTTGGATGATTTTACCGGGGAATTTACACGAAACCCTCCTCCTCCTCTAGCCCCCTATAACCTACTTCCACTTCAATTGAATGAAGTGGAACATAGCCCAAATATTGTTGAACAACTTGGGGGAGGGGTTATATCTTTCCGTGATTTTCTATTGTCGAATACAATATTAAATAATATAGTTGTTTTCACTGCAACGTTTGGGGATTCCTTTAATTCACTAATTGGGGGAAATTTTGTTTTTGAGCCTGTAGAAATTGTGCATGTATATGTAGATAAAATTCGTGCACTTCTGGAGAATCAAATTCAGTTGTGGGGAGGTAGGGATTCAATTAAGGTCTCCATTGTATTAAAAGTCTTTTATTTAAATGAGGGTAAAAGTGAAGTTTATTATCATTATGTACATTCCGAGATGCGTTTGGTTTATTCGAATTTGGAAAATTTTGAGGGTGCTTTCATGGATTGGGTCGATCAAATTATAACGCATCTCGAGAACTTTAATGAAAATGGAAGTGGGTCTCTAGTTCTTTTTGTTGAAAATTTAAGTGTTAATATTTGTAAATTTAAGAAAGATTTTATTTTAAGAGGGGGGACAGGTGGGTATGAAAGGGATACAGTTTTAAAATATAATCCAGATCTAGTAGGTTGTCGTGGTGTCCAGCGGATCTGTTTTGAAACAGATCAAAAGTGTTTCAGATATGCTTTCCTCATATCAGCCTTTCAGCCTCTAGCAGATGACGCTACCAAGAAGAATTTAGATCACTGGGCTATACATGGGAAGGATGGGTCCGATTTCCCAGTTGTAGATTTCTCATGCTTAGAAGGAAAATACCCAGTAACGCTTCGATCTATTGATATTTTTGAAAGGGCTAATGCCCACTTAAATATCGGCGTTACTGTGGTACAATACGAAGCTGAATTTGAAGATGGGACTCGCTCTAAAAAGAAGGGGGTGGTATTCCCAGTAAGGGGCCCGTCAGTTGATTTGGTTAAACACTGGGTTTGGTTGCTATACACACCACCTAGTGAACCGAACACAATCGGTCACTTTAACCCTATCACAGACATTAGTAGAGTTCTGGGGGGTGGTAGGGATCTAGGGGTACGTTTCTACTGTCCAACATGCCTGTCACAATTCCGTAGTGATATAAAACTACGGGATCACATGAAGCATTGTAGACGACATGGCTTTCAGACAGTGGAAACGGTTTCAGGGGATAGGGCCATTCTACGATTCAAAAATTTCCAAAACACCCTTCTCCAGTGCAACAAAATATCTTTAGACTGTGAAGCTAAGCTGGTGGAGGTGAATGATCCCCTATGTCCAAACTGAGTCAAAGAACACCAGACTATTCCAGTTTCATATACCCATGCGCAAAGAGACAATTCTAACACCATGCAGTTGTTAGAAATAGATGAAACATTGGCGGAAGGGCTCGAGTTCATGGTCAGGGCCTTGACTAAACTAAGTGGCACGACTCGTGGTGCTATTTCTCCTTTTAGAAATGCCCATTATCCAATGGTGTTGTCTGCAGAGGATCGTCTCGCGATTAAAAATCAAAAAATATGTTGGGTATATAAGGGAGAGTTTGCAGAGGAGGGGGAAAAGGGGACTAAAGGGAAAAGAGGGGGGAGGGGGAAAGTCAGAGATCATAATCACTTGTGGCAGGAAATATCCTCAGGGGGAAATAATTTTAGGGGGGTTGCGCATCAATCGTGTAATTTAAATGTTAGCCAGCAGTTTTTTATCCCTGTTTTTATTCATAATTCCAATTATGGTTTAAAATTTATTTTACTGGCACTGGCACGTATGCATAGGGAGGGAGGGGGAGTAGATTGTCCATGGGTAAATAGTTCATTTATCTACAACATAATTCCCAAATCGGCTGAGAAGTTGCTGCTTCTCGAACTGAAATGGCAGGCAGTGGATAATGGGCATATGCGCTGGAATAAAATCAGGTTTTTTAGATTCCTTTAGTTTTTTCCCAAGGCATTGATCCAATTGATTCAAGTGAAAAAAAGCGACACTTTTGATAGCTTTCCCTTGCTTAAACAGCACTTTCCAGACGGTGAAATGTATGACCTGTTGACCTGCAAAGGTATATACGCATACGATTATTACTGTTCTGGCGCACGCTCAAGCGAGGTGATACTACCTCCAATTGAAGCTTTTTACAATTCACTGACCAACAGCGAATGCACAGCCGAGGAGTATGAGTTTGCCAAGAAGGTGTTGTCCAAGAGGTGTTTTAAAAATGGGTGGGATTATTGTAGTCTATACTTGGCCAGTTACATTCTAACTTTGTTGGATATATTCTGTAAGAAAAAAGACCAGATATATTCAGAGTTCGGGTTAGATATTGTATATTATTTTTCCACACCCCAGTTAGTAATAGATTTTATTTTAAAAATTAGTAGGTAGGAAATTGGCCTAATCACAGACGTAGATCATCATCTTTTTGTAGAGCGTTCAATGCGGGGAGGGTATGTTTTTCATGGGGACTGCGTCTTATCAACCGATCTGAGCGGACAAAGCACCGGTGCAAAGTCAAATGCAGTGTTCTTGGACATGAACTCATTGTACCCCTCGGCAATGTCACACTACTCTTTGCCATGTGGGAACTATCAATGGCTTGAGAATCCTTGTGAGTTCCCCGACATTACCACCGTCGAGGGCAATGGGCCACAAGGATGGTTCTTTGAAGTTGATGGTCACATTCCGCTGGCGCTTCACGACTCAGTCAAAGATTTTGTCTTTCCCTGTATCAATCGCCCCGTGAGCAGGGGCTCGCTGAGCCCCTACGATCGTTCATTGGTTGAGGATATGGGGATGCACTGGACTCCCTCCAAACAGAAACTGATTGCTTATTTGGACCCTAAAGAGAATATCTTTGTTCACCATGTGATTTTGCATTGTTTGTTTAGCATCGTTTTAAAGATCACTAAAATACACAGGGTCCTACAGTTAAATCAGTGACCCTACTTGAAAACGTTTATCGATACTTTTGTCGATAAACGCTCTAGGGCAAATTCAAAGGTGGAGAAGGAAATGTATAAGCTCATCCTAAATTCAGCGTTTGGCAAAATGTGTGAAAGCGTACGTAATAGATCTCGCTGCGACGTCGTGACTGACCCTCTAGAGTGTGCACGAATTATTGCCGACCCCAATTTTACATCGTTCACGAGCATAGAGGCCGGCATGGTTCTTCTACACAGGCGAAAGCGAAATGTGGTACTGAACAAGAATATTGCAGGCGGCAGTTCAGTACTGGAAATTTCCAAAAAGCTCATGTTGTCGTTCTTTTACAATGTGTGCAAGGTGCAATGGCCACGGGAGGGGGAGGTTCAAGTTTACTATGGTGATACAGATTCTCTGCTGTTAAAGGTAAATGGGACTGAAGATTTATTGGGTGATTTGCAAAATGGGGTGCACATCAGCTCGCGGACGGATTTCACCAACTGGAATCCATCACGCTACCCCGAGTTGGTGAAACGCCAAGCCCCGAACCACCTTTTAATGTTAAAATCAGAGACGGGGTGTAATTGGATATCCCAGGGGGTGTTCCCAGGTCACAAATTCTATTGAGTGGAAACATAGAGTGGTGATGAAAAGAAGGCGTGTAAAGGGGTGCCTACACATTTTGTAAAGAGCAATTTCAACATGAGGGTGTACAGAGACTGTGTAGAAAGTAGCCTAGTGCCGAGAGCACAAGTGCTTGCAATTCGCTCTCTACAGTATAGAAATTATACTGTTAGAGTGGAAAAGAATGCAATTTCATGTATATCCGACAAAGTCTATGTGCTCGAGAATGGTGTGAGTGTCCTACCTCACGGCCACTACCGTATTTTAGACCGAGTTGAATGCGTAAACTATCGTAATCAACTTGGTCTGGATAAATTAACCTAACCTGACTAACCACTAACCACCCCCACCCTGTTCATAAATTAACTAACCAAATCCCTCTACTTTAACCCCCACCACCACTAACCTGCAGTGATGTCACCTATTCTTTTTCCACCGCCTCTCCCGGGGGGAGGGGGGTCCCTTCCCGCAGCCGCCCCGGGGGGGGGGGGTCCCGCCCGCGGCCGGCCTTCGCCCCCGCGGCCCCCGGGGGGGGGGGGGGATCCCACCTTTAAATTCACCGTAATCAAGTTCAACTGTGCTGCTAGTTCCCGTGTGTGTATTTTGTTGTACAAAAAGTGTTGTATAGAAAAGTGGTTTTTTTTTTTTTTTTTTTGTAAATAAAATGGTTTAAGTTTAAAATAATTTCTTTAAAATATTGACAGAACAGTGTTGTACAGAAAATTGTTTAAATAAAAAAAGTGCTGCTGATGGACAAAAAGTGTTTTATAAGTGTTGTACAGATAGTACTATCGTTGTTCATGTTGAACAAACATAGTTTTCATGTTGATCATGAAATTTTGTCAACTGCTCTTGTTGAACGAGTGTTATTTTTATCGTTTTTCATATTGACTGCAAATATTTGTTTTCATGCAGTGCCGAAATAAATACTCCCATGAAATATTGTTTTTTTGTTGTTCTTGAATAGATAGATCTATGGGAAAAATTACTACTTATTCATTGAGAACATATGATTTACAGTTAGTTGTAGTCCGACTGTTGTCCCCAACAGCATGTATCAATTTAAAACGCCCTTCAGATCGTTTCTGTGTGGTCCCTCAATGTCGGGGAAAACAACGCTTTTAGCTAAAATAATTCAAAATTGCGATAAAATGTTTTTGGAAAAACCGAATAAAATCTACTATTGCTATAGTATTTGGCAGGAGTCCTATGATAAAATAAAAGCTATTGCCATATCCATACCAATACAATTCATACGGGGACTTGATGTTTTCAATAGTATTGAATCAAACTCGTGGTTGATTATTGCTGATTTGGCTGAATCCATTGAACAGTTCTCACAGGAAATGCTACAACTGTTCACCGTTCGCTCCCATCATGAACGCATTTCCGTTACTCTGGTTCTACACAATCTGTTTCATCAGAGCAAATGTATGCGAACCCTTGCTTTGAATTTCACCGTCTATATTATCTATCGACTCATTCGTGATTCTAGCTCTCTCATAACTCTCAATAAACAGATATACCCCGGCGCTCCAAAATTTCTGTTGTCAGCGTACACTCAGGCGACTAGCAAGCCCTACGGTTACATTTTGCTGGATCTTAATCAGAGCACGCCCGAGGATCTACGTGTAGTCACCGACATTTTCAACAATGAAATTACAGTATATCTTCCGGTGAACAGTAGAAAAGACTATCAGTTGCCATTATGACACTGAAGAAACTACACGAACAACGACATCTGTTTTCCGTTTTAAGCACTTCAAAACCATTGCTTAGGAAGGCTATACTCAAACATGGGGTTGACAATGATTTCATTAATCTAATATCTGAAATTTGTTTAAATTTAACTGAGGGCATTTTTCAACTGCCATATGGTGTTATACAACAGACAAAGAAACATCGTTCCACTGTACGCGCCTTGGCTTTTAAAAACAAGGTAAAAAAATTTAAAATAAAACGGCTCCTTCAGGCGGGCGGTTGCTTTTTCACACTTTTACTACCGATAATTGCAGGACTTGTAAACAGTTTTCTCTAGTGAGAATGGCAAAACCCTATAAATTGACACCATTTGAACTTGTCCTCTCGCCCGTCGAACATTTTGAAGACAATCTAAGCAAATTCATTAACGATGAGAATATTGCCGATGACAAAAAACTACTTTTACTTCAAGATTCATTGCGACGTTTGGACAAACATAAACCATATCGTAAGAGACCCGTCACCGATCCTTCTAAACATGAAACATCTCCTCAAGATTCTGCAGCAGCATCAAAGGAGAAGGAATTGAATTCAATTGTATTTAAAATTGGAAACCTTTTGCCATTGACCTATCGAGAACAGAGTAAAAGAGTATTATCTTATCTCATATTGGAAACTGGCGATCAAGTTCAAGTCGAGAGCACAGGGAAACGAATTATAATTCAGGGGAAAAGTTATAATCTAGTTGATTTAATTTGTGATATGGTGACGAATCGTAAAGGACTCATATCCTTTGATGATAATCTATACATCTCTCTGTGTGTATCAAACTTTCTCAAAAGTCTTATTAGCAATAAGCAAATTCTAAAGAAACTAAGAGAATATAGTCCACCAACAATACCATTTAAAAAAGAAGAAGATTCAATATTTGAAGATACTAGTAGCGCCACTGATTTTACAACACCTGTGGCTGCTAGTCAAAAGCGAAGACGAATTGATTCGCCCACCAGTGTGCAAAAGGGGAGTGGTCATTACACTACGTGTCTACGTTCAAAATGGATGAAGCTTTGAAAGGTGTCTATGAAAATGTTGGTGAAGCGGGAAGTTTAAGTTCCCCCAAAACGCTTTCCAAAGCTGTCTCCGGCACCACCACATTGAAAAATGCAAAAGAGTATCTAGAAAATGAACCGAGTTACACACTACATCGGAATCACAGGCTTCGCAGTAAACAATATCGACAAACTAAAGCCTTTTTCCCTCTGCATATAATGCAAATGGATCTTTTAACTTTAGACGCACTTCAGCAACGTCACAATGCACCCTACAAATATATTCTAGTGGCAATCAGTGTCCTTAGTCGCTATGCATATGCCATTCCACTACGATCAAAGAGAGGTGTTGAAGTTGCTTGGGCCATTGAAAGTATTCTAGAACAGGATTCATATAGAAAAATTCAATCGGATCATGGCAGTGAATTTGTTAATCCCCATGTGCAAAAGGTTCTTTTGAAATATAAGACAACACTTTATCATAGTCACAGCCCGATAAAGGCTGCATTGGCCGAACGATTGATAATAACGATTCGTCTATTAATTTCAAGATATTGCACATTGAAAAATACACCGGCTTTTATTCATGATTTAGATAAAATCATGCAGATATACAACCATCGACCCCATCGATCTCTGTCCAACTCTACACCAACGGATGTTCACTACAATGAAAATACATTTGATGCTTTTCTAAAGCAATACTCAAATGGTGAAAAAGAGAAAAAAAAGAAGAAATTCAATGTTGGTGATACTGTTCGAATTAATAGAACCACCAATATTTTTGAAAAGGGGAATTATTTATGGAGCACTGAACTTTTCAGAGTGTCAAAAGTTCTAGACACCGAACCCACGACAAATCGACTGCGAGACACCTAAGATGATGAGATTCTCGGCGGTTTTTATGAATATGAACTGCAAAAAGTTAGAAACACTAGTGAAATTTATCAAATTGAAAAGATATTAAACAGTCGTACACGCCATGGCAAGAAAAAGTTGCTTGTTCGCTAGCTAGGATACAACTCAGATTTTAATTCTTGGGTAAGTGCTGAAGATATTAACAATGCCCAGTGATTTCTATGTGACTTTCATGTCCAATGTTTCTGATCCTCTCTGCAATGACTTGAATAGAACGAGTGATATTTGGACGAATCTCTTTCCCACCACCAAATTCGACGACGGAAAGTATGAAGTTTCTCTTGTCGAGTATATTCTCAAAAATACCTACGCCTTCCTGAGAAAAGAACTTAAGAATAAAATAAGAATTTGCCACCATGATGTGCCACCGCTATAGCAAATTGATTAGGAGAACAGTAAAAAAATCAACGTGTTGGACTATCCATGCAGTTCATTACAAAAATGGGAACTTATTTGTAGTTACAATGTATTCCGCTACGATGATACCAGATGTTTCGCCCTGGGGACATTAGCTTTCGATTCTATTCTTAACTTGAGGTGGCTAAGAGAGATAGTATTTCAAATATAGACAACAGACAGGTTAGTCTTAATTACAATCTAAAGGATGTTCTTGTAATTAAGCTCAATATAATCAATGGTAAAAGTGCCGGAAACACTAATTTCATTTTTGCTGACTATCCGCCTGCCTTCTCCACGGACACTTGTATATTTCTCTACGCTTCATTTGTGGAAACATCTCGAGTTGGTAATTCAAATGTTCCCCTCCTACGAGTTCTTGAACGAAAAAACAATCAAGAACACATTCACCACTACAATATAAAGCATCTTCAGTATATTCCCGTAAACACTTCCTATTTGTAACTCTGTCAGTTAACACTAATAACCGAATTGGGTGATCCCATAGCAATTTCAAAAGGTTTGGCTGTGATTACATGCCATTTTGGACCCATCGTTCAAAAGCACGATGTCTAATAAAAAAGTGGTATGCACTTGTCCTGATATTGACTGTTATGTTAATCCTCTTGGCCCGAGACAACAGGGTAATGGAATGGACTACAACAAAGGTCGCTCGTCAATGTCTGGCTACGGTCTTGGCGGTTGGTTTGCTAAGCTGTTTCGCTCTTCACTACCACTGGCCAGAAAATATCTCTGGCCTTCTGAGACAGATTTTGCATCCTCTCCGCTATACGATTGGGGCTCTGGCAAGGATTTTTAAAAAAGTGCTTTGGAAAATCTTAGGTCCAGCGCGCGAACCCTTGGCGAGAGATTAAAACAGAATGGTAAAGGCTTAAAAAGGTCAAGAAACAACGCATCCCTAATCAGTGTCTGCTAAGTTTGGAAACGAACGACATCCCTTTTGTCAAAGAAAAGAATGAACCAGCCAATACGTGGTGTAACCAGAAGCCCCGTAAGGGAAAGTTTCAGGTAAAAACTAGATTTCTTGTATAACGCTTTACTATATGCCGCCAAAGGAGTTTCAACCCATAACCACCACATTAGTGAATCCCTTCCATACCGGCAAAGTCGATATGAGTGTCAAGCATGGATACTCTGAACAATTTTATCCTCAACAGCCCCTCTCCGATAATATCCACTTTCAAATTTATTCCAATGAAGACTACTTTATGGACATGTCTTCAACATTTATAGATTTGCAAATGAAAGTCCGAAAATCCGATAATACACTGCCAATTCGGGCCGATGGAATATCCTATGAAAATTGTATATTACATAATTTATTTCGTCAAATTAGTGTCTACATCAATGGTACACTGGTGAGCACAAGCACACCTCTCTCAAATTATAATAGCTATATGCAATTCATGTTGATGACACCAAAGGCATACAAGGTACTGAGAGGTACCTCCAATGGATATGAATACATTACTAATACTGACAATACAGATGCACTTAAAAATGCTACAACTAGTGAATTACATCTAGTTGGAAATATATATCAAGAAATATTTAATATACACCAATGGCTGCTACCCAATGTTAAAGTGGATATAAAACTAACGCTTGCACCCTCCAATTTCATATTGAGAAAGGAACTTTCTGCCAATACTGATGTAAGTCTATCCCTCACCTCTGCAAGACTTCATGTACTAAAACAACAGTTTATGAATTCTGTTGCTTTGGCCGTGGAAAAACTGAGAGTCAATGGCAACAATATTAAACTACTTTTTCCTCATACAATCACCAATCAACGTCATATTGCTATGGGGTCGCGCAACTTCACCGATTCATCCTTTATCAATGGTGAAATCCTGCCAAACCTAGCATTGATATTTGTAAAAAGCGCCAGTGCAATAGGATCATGGACTGAATGCCCAAATAAATTCGAGATGTTTGGGCTTTCATCTCTTGTGTGCAAAGTAAACGGTATCCCACTCTACAATCTATTTTTTGATAAATCCTATAGAACATTGTACGAGTTGACCATGCAAACCCTACATCATGACTCTCAACTATTTGAAAATGGTATAACCGAAGATATGTTTGCTAAAACACATGGTATCATTGTATTGGATTTGTTGGGTACACAGGTTCATGAGTATTGTACTTACTGGGAGTGAGCGTTTAGAGTGTACATTTACCGACCCATTGGCTGAGAGTATTGCACTAATCTCACTAAATCAATATGAAACCTATTGGGAAATCACTCCCAAAGGCAGAGTTCTACTAGACTTGGCGCCATGAACACCAGTCAAATAATCAATGTATTTAATATGGACCCCTACATGTCTCTTTACAAATCCTATTGTCTGCCCTCGGACTATCTTGAAAAAATTCAAAGAGTCAACAATATCCTAATTATTCATAATAGAAGTCCGTCGAATCTGCTGACGGGTCATTAGTTTTGCATCTTTCAAACAATGAAGATGATTGAATTTGTTGATCCTCTTGGTCTACCCTATAGATTCTATACACCACACATCAGAAACTATTTCGAGAGCAGTGGGAAAACTATTATTCAAAATCGGAAGAGGGTTCAGGATGTACAGACTAAAAGCTGTGGCTTCCATGCACTACTATATTTTGTGTTCCGATGTCGCGGCTATACCTACAAACAGTTTCTCCACATTTATGTCGACAATCCACGTCTGAATGACTTTCTAGTGGAAAATATCCTCTCAGACCTATATAGTATTGATTTCAGTGCCCTAAGAGTAAAGTGCTTAAAAATTTTTTGTGAATTTCTTTATTAATAAAATGCATATATATATAGACAACAATGTCTTTAAATCTTCACTTTAGATTTCTTCTTCTTCGATGTATAGGCAACTGTCGTGAACCACTAATGCTGTTAAATCATTTGGATTCACTATATATTGATCTTGATTGACTGCAAAGTCAGGGTCACATTTTCTACAGTACAATGTAACTTCACTCTTGTCATATCTCTTTGTATAGTCAATGATACTATTTGCATTCATATTATGAAATTCACGAGTTTCAATTTGTCTATTTGGAGCAATATCGCATACAATGTTTTCAAATGGTGAATCACATTCGGTAACTGCAAAATAAAAATCAATTGGTTTATAATCATAGTAGTTTGTGTCATCACAACTATGACGTAGAAACAAGATTGTATTGTTACCCCAACAGTTTATTCGTATACAATATTCATCTTCCCAAAATAATTTAAATCCACGACGATATCAATCTAGTAGATATAAACTAAAATCACGTTTAGGATTCTTTCCAATCATAGCGGGATAAGTATTCTCCCACTGATCACATTTATCATAGTGACAATTGGAGCACAGGTGCCCTCTAGGTTGAGAGTCACACACCTCCTGAAGACATGAATAACATCCTTTAATTTGTACTGCATAGCCTCTATGTAATTTACAAGGATTACATAATTTACACTTTTCACTATAGTCATCAATAATTGTACAATTCTCACGGTGATTCCAACTGCCAAGAGTGTACATGCACAATGGATATATATATAACATTTTTCGGTTTTCGATGTCAACTCACTCACCGCTAACACGAAACTGATCCTCTTCGTTCGATACATTCAATGACAGGGAAATGGAGGAGAGAGGAGTAACTCTGTGGAGTTGCCTCTTTCGAATGATGGGGGGAGCCATCTACGTTGGATCCATTGTCAATATTTTCAAAAGTATATTCAAAGTATGATTCTGCTTTGTTTCAATTATTATATCAATAAATTGAGTATAAGCATTTGAGTCAAATTTTAAAAGTTTCATACAATATTCCAATGGGGGGGAATCCCTCCTCATTATATTGTCAAGTGTTTCCTGACAAGAGAATATCCTGCGTTTATGAAATAACTCGAGAAAATCATCATCCAAAATCAAATGTTTTTCTATAAACACTAGATTTGATCTAATTCTCTCTTTCTCAAATTTATTCATTTTTCAATCCTTTCACTCTGACTGCTGACTCTAGACTGACCCTGATTCGATAGCCCTAACCAGAAAAGAAAGAGAACATTTTCGATTTCGAAACAATTTTATTGAATAATTACAACAACAACATCAATAATACAGAGCATGTACAATTAGCGATACTGTTTATTGTCTTCAATATGTTTCACCAATGCACTTAAAGCATATTGAAGTCTATTCACATGTGCTATATCAACTTTAGCGGCAAAACATAATTGATCCTTCATTTTAAATTTGCTCAAGGATATCACATATCTTGCATATACTGCATCCCATTCAAGACAAAGCCGCGATCCTTTCGTGATTTCAACCGCAATGCTTGGTGCACTTGTATTATTACCATCAACTCCACTATCAACTTCTAATAGGGTAAACATTCCACTCATCGCCATCACAAATATATATCCAAATGTGTAAAGTCAATCTGTTCTTCTCACTCCTCGAATTCTATTCACAGACTAATAAAACTCTATCAAAAATCCTTTCTTTATATTCACTCCGCCGCTACTATGTAAACAAAGCCCTCTGATTGGCTGAGAAGGAAACACGTGATCTAACTGTTTCCGTGAAACTCATAAAATTTGGCTTGAACAACAACAACAAATAAATCGACCTTGACATTCGCTGAGAGCATGCACTTACAACAACAACAACAAATAAATCGACCTTGGAAAAAGAGGTCATTGACCCCATTAACCACGTGTTCTCCCTAGGGAGGCTATGCCCTTATTTGGTGTACTGACAGAGTTAGACTAAATTGTAGATGGCAGCAGGGGTGAGTCGTGGGGCTGGTACCCCCATTTCTACTGTTATATGCTCTTTGGACTATTGTGAATAAAATAGCTATCTCATAATTTCAATTGGACGCGTTTGGAAAAACATGTTGTCAGGAAGGGGGGTAGGACTAGTGGCCCTACATCAATTTCGACTCTTAAAAAGGAACTAGAAATATACATTTCCAATCAAATGCGCTTCCTCTAAAGTTCAAACAACCACACCTTCCATTAATAGCTTATATGCCCCCGGGATATAACTCACAACCCTGGCCCCACGACTCTTGGGGGTTGTGTAGATCTCAAAGGCCTTGCTATGTGATTTTTGGACTGGTTTTGAACAAATGGCTATCTCAAAATACCAGTAATGTAGCACAATAAGCCAATCAAAAAAATAAATTTCTTAATATAATAACTTAATAGATATAACAGCTATAGTATATCCTTATCAGTCATTAATCTTATTTTAGAACAAATTTATCTTGTCTTGTGTTTTTTTTAAACAAAAAATGTCTGTTTTGCGTTCACTTTCCCGTTGAAGACTCAAAAGCCGCTCTAATCCTTTCATCCTACGACATAAAATAACAAAATACGTGTTTTGTTGTCCTTTCACAAAAACCTTAAAATGTTTTATTTGTTTTAACTTTAACAAATACAAATTATGAAAACTTTGATGGATATAGATCAGTATATGTATACTAAAATGACATTCCGCTGCTATTTTTTTCAATAAAGCGCAAATTTTGTTGGTCTTGAGAAGGTATGGGGGTTGTCAAAGACATAATTTCCAGACCTTTCAACTACGCTGAACAAAATGGCTATGTCAAAATTTTGATTTGATGTGTTTTGGGAATTGATGGGCGTATGGAGGGAGGTTGATGGCAACCCTCCAATCCCTTTTACCTAACAAAAAGGGAACTAGCCCTTTCAGTTTCCAATCCAATGGGCCTTTTTCGAAGTTTCTATGACAACAAATGGCCATCTTAAAATTTTCGTCAGATACATTTCGGTATTTACGAGGTTTAGGTTAAAATACTCTCAATCTTAAAAGGGACACTAGAACTTCTGACTACCAATCCAAAGAGCTCTCTCCGAAGTGTATACGATCATCCTTTCTATATAACTTTATATGCCCCAAGGGCATAACTTACAATCCTTGAAAATACGATCTTGATCGTTAAAATACGAGGATGTGGGGAGGGGGTATCCACCCTCCGATCACTCTCAATCTTAAAAAGGTCTCTAGAACTTCTGATCACCAATCCAAAAAGCCCCTTCCGAATTTCACACGATCACCCTTTCTATATAAACGTTAGATGCCCCAAGGGCATAGCTTATAACCCTTGCCCTGAGGGCTGTAGGGGGTTTGTCATCCTTAGCGAGATAATTTTCGGACCTTTCAATCACGTTGACCAAAATGGCTATCTCAAAATTTTGATTGTATTTGTTTTGGGAATTGATGGGCGTGTGGAGGAGGGTTGATGGCAACCCTCCAATCCCTTTTACCTAACAAAAAGGGAACTAGCCCTTTCAGTTTCCAATCCAATGAGCCTTTTTCGAAGTTTCTATGACAACAAATGGCCATCTTAAAATTTTCGTCAGATACATTTCGGTAAAATACGAGAAAAGGGACACTAGAACTTCTGACTACCAATCCAAAGAGCTCTCTCCGTAGTGTATACGATCATCATTTCTATATAACTTTATATGCCCCAAGGGCATAATTTACAACCTTTGAAAATACGATTTTGATCGTGAAAAGACAAGTATATGGGGGGGAGGTATCCACCCTCCGATCACTCTCAATCTTAAACAGGTCACTAGAACTTCTTATCACCAATCCGAAAAGCCCCCTCCGAATTTTACACGATTACCCTTTCTATATACACCTTATATGCCCCTAGGGCATAGCTTATAACCCTTATCCTGAGGGCTGTAGGGGGTTTGTCATCCTTAGCGAGATAATTTTCGGACCTTTCAGTCACGTTGACAGAAATGGCTATCTCAAAATTTTGATTGTGTTTGTTTTGGGAAATAGTCAGCGTGGGAAGAGAGGTTAGTTACCCTCCAATCACTTTCAACTATTAAAAAGGACACTAGACCTTCAATTTCTAGTCAAATGAGCTCTTTTTGAAGTTTCTACGACAAAAATTGTCATCTCAAAATTTCTATTACATGCATTTCTGGAAAATACAAGGTGGGGGGATATCCACCATCCGATCACTCTGAATATTAAACAGGGCACTAGAACGTCTGATTACTAATCCAATGAGCCCCCTTCGAAGTTTGTACGATCATCCTTTCTATATAAATCTTATTTGCCATCAAGGCGTAACTTACAACCCTTGCCCTGAAGGGTTTTGGGGGAGTGGGGTTGTCATCCTCAAAGACATAATGTCCGGAGCTTTCAATTATATTTACCAAAATAGATATCTCAAAATTTTTATTGGATGTGTTGGATGAAGGGCGTGGGAGGGGGGTTAGTTGCCCTCCAATCACTTTGGACTGTTTAAAAGGGTTGAAAAGGGTACAGTTCAATTGAATTAGCCTTTTTCGAAGTTTAGACGACTACAAATTGCCATCTCAAAATATCTATCAGATGCACTACGGGAACCATTGCTCTGAGGGTTCTGGGGGGGGGGCATCCTCAAAGACATAATTTTCAGACCTTTCATTTACGTTGAACAAAATGGCTATTTTGAAGTTTCTAGAACAACAAATAGCCATTTCAAATGTCTATCAGATGCATTTAAAAAAAATACGAGGTTTCGGGGGGGGGAAGTATCCACCCTATGATCACTCTGAATCTTAAAAATGGCACTAGGGCGTCTAATTATCAATGCAATGAGCCCCCCCCCCTGAAGCTTATATGATCACCCTTGCTATATATACTTTGTAAGCCCCACGGCATAACTTACAGCCCTTACCGTAAATGCTCTGGGAAGGGGGGTTTCATCCTCAAATACATAATTTCTGGACCTTTAAACTACGTTGAACAAAATGGCTATCTCAAAATTTTGATTGGATGTGATTGAAAAATGATGGGCTTGGGAGGGCGGTTAGTTGCCCTCCAATCACTTTTGACTATTAAAAAAGACACTAGCCCTTTCAATTTCCAATCAAATGAGCCTTTTTCGAAGTTTTTACGACAACAAATAGCCATCTCAAAATTTGTATCAAATGCATTTTAGGAAAATACGAGGTGTATGTGGGGGGTATCCACACTCCGATCATTCTGAATTTCAAAGAGGGCACTAAAACTTCTGATTAGCAATCCAATGAGCCCCTTCCAAAGTTTATATCATCACTCTTTCTATATAAACTTTATATGCCCCCAGGGCATAAATTACAACCCTTGGGGTGTCATTCTCAAAGACATAATTTCTGGACTTTTCAACTACGTTGAACAAAATGGCTATCTCACAATTTCGATTGGATGCGTTTGGGAAAAACAGGTTGTCAAGGAAGGGAAGGGGGCTAGTTGCCCTACATCAATTTTGACTCTTAAAAAGGAACTAGAACTATACATGTCCAATCAAATGAACTTCCTCTAAAGTTCAAACAACTATACCTTCCATAAACAGATTATATGCCCCCGGGGTAAAACTTGATATATTGATATATCCAGTAAAAACATTTTAAACAAGTAAAAAAAGGTGAAAATATTTTAAATATATTTTGTTTTCAGTAAAATGAAAATTATGTTCTGGTCTTGAGAACGCATGGGGGTTGTCAGCCCTAGTCATGTTAATTTTTGCTCCTTTTGAGTTTGACTCGGTTACTTAATGTGTGATTTAAATATACAAAATACGTTTAAAATGTTTTAACTTTTTAAACTTTAACAAATTAAGAATTATTAAAATTTTAAGAAATATCTGACCAAAAAATAAATGTTTCTGGTCAACATTGATCGCGTTGGCCTTCTCTTATAGATGCGACGCCGGGACTAGTGGTATTTGTAGTAGCAGTGGTAGCATAGAAATATTCTCTTTTTGATCATGCCCCTTATCATTTCTTGAAAGTTGCAAATTGATATACAAGTCATTCATGAGTTACGCCCTTATAACAATCCGTAAACACATAACATGTTTTGATTTAGTTCAGCACCCTCCTCAACATTCTCTGAAACCTACTTTCCTTTCGTCTTTTTGGTAAATGAAGTTCAAACATGAATACCTTTCTCAGTGACATGCACTATATGTACGCAATGAACGAATAGCCAAATTTAAAGGCCTTAACCTGAGGACTGTGTGGAGGTTGACATCCCAAATGACATAATTGCTGGACCTTTCAATAATATTGAACAATATAGTTTTCTTAAAATCTAGATTTGATGTGTTTTGGGGAAGGCTGGTTGTTCCTTAAACTTTTGACTCTTAAAAAGAGCGCTAGATCTTACAACTTCCAATCGAATAAGCCCCATCAGATCCGAAGTTTATAGAACCATTCGTTTTATAAGAACCTTATATGCCCGAGGTATAACTTACAACCCTTGCACCTGGGCTCTGGAGGGTTGTGCCCACCTTGACGCCATTTTTATATACTCTTTGGACTATTGTGAACAAAATGGCTATCTCACAGTTTCGATTTTGACTCTTAAAGAGGAATTAGAACTATACATTTCCAATCAAATGCGCTTCCTCTAAAGTTCAAACAACCGCACCATCCAAAAAGAGCTTACATGTCCCCGGGATATAATTCACAACCCTGGCCCCCAGGCTCCGGGGGTTGCGTCAATCCCAAATGCCTTGTTATGTGATCTTTGGACTTTTTTGAACAAATGGCTATCTCAAAATACCAGTAATGTAGCACATAGAAAAATATAAATGTCTTAGTATAATAACTTTATAGCTATAACAGCTATAATACATAATTATCAGTTATTAACCTTATTTTAGAACAAACTTATCATGTCTTGTGTTTTTTTAAACAAAAATATGTGTTTTGCGTTCACTTTCCCGTTGAAGACTCAAAAGCCATTCTAATCCTTTCATCCTACGACATAGAAAACAAAATACGTATTTTGTTGTTCATTCACAAAAACATTAAATTGTTTTACTGTTTTAACTTTAATAAATAAAAATTATTAAAACATTGATGAATATATATCAGTGTATGTATACTGAAATGACAATCCACTGCCATTTTTTTCAATAAAGCGCAAATTTTGTTGGTCTTGAGAAGGTATGGGGGTTGTCAAAGACATAATTTCCAGACCTTTCAACTACGCTTAACAAAATGGCTATGTCAAAATTTTGATTTGATGTGTTTTGGGAATCGATGGGAGTAGGGGAGGGGGTAGTTGCCCTCCAATCCCTTTTACCTAACAAAAGGGGCACTAGCTCTTTCAATTTCCTATCGAATGAGCCTTTTTCGAAGTTTCTATGACAACCAATGGCCATCTCAAAATTTTCATCAGATATATTTCGGGAAAATACGAGGTTTAGGGGGGTATCCACCCTTCGATCACTCTCAATCTTAAAAAGGCCACTAGAACTTCTTACTACCAATCCAAAGAGCCTCCTCTAAAGTTTATACGATCACCCTTTCTATATACACCTAAATGCCCCCACGGCATATAACTTACAATCCTTGACGATTTTGATCGAGAAAATACAAGGATGGGGGGGGGGGTATCCACCCTCCGATCACACTCAATCTTAAAAAGGGCACTAGAACTTCTGATCACCAATCCAAAAAAAAACTCCGAATTTTACACGATCACTCTTTCTATATATAACTTAGATGCCCCAAGGGCACAACTTATAACCCTTGCCCTGAGGGCTGTGGGTTTTTTTCGTCCTTAAAGACATTATTTTCGGACCTTTCAATTACGTTGAACAAAATGGCTGCCTCAAAATTTTGATTGGATGTGTTTGGGGAAATGGTGGGAGTGGGAGAAGAGGTTAGTTCCCCTCCAATCACTTTCAACTATTAAAAAGAACACTAGCCCTTCAATTTCGAAGCGAATGAGCTCTTTTCAAAGCTTCTACGACAATAAATAGCACCTCAAAATTTCTATCAGATGCATTACGGGAACCCTTGCCTTGAGGGCTCTGGGGGGAGTTATCCTCAAAGACATAATTTTCAAACCTTTCATTTACGTTGAACAAAATGACTATCTCAAAATTTTGATTGGATGAGTTTGGGAAAATGGTGGGCGTAGGCCCTTTCAATTTCTAATCGAATGATTCTTTTTCGAAGTTTCTACAACAACAAATAGCCATCTCAATATTTCGATCAGATGTATTTAAAAAAATACGAGGTATTGGGGGGGGGGGGGAATATACATGAATCTTAAAAATGTCACTAGGACTTCTGATTGCCAATCCAATGAGCCCCCTCTGAAGTTTATACGATCACCCTTTCTATATATACCTTGTATGCCCAAGGCCATAATTTATAACCCTTGTCCTGAGGGCTCGGGGGGGGGGGAGGTTGTCATCCTCACAGAAATAATTTCCGGACCTGTCAATAACGTTGAATAAAATGGATATCTAAAAATTTTGATTGGATGTGATTTGGGAAAATGATGGGCATGGGAGGGCGGTTAGTTGCCCTCCAATCTCTTTTGACTATTAAAAAGGGCACTAGCCCTTTCAATATTCAGTCGAATGAGCCTTTTTCGAAGTTTCTAGGACAACAAATAACCATTGGAAAATTTCTATGAGATGTATTTTGGGAAAATACGAGGTGTGGGGGATGTATCCAACCTCCGATCACTCTGAATTTCAAAAATGGCACTAAAACTTCTTATTAGCAATCCAATGAGCCCCTTCCGTAATTTATGTGACCACTCTTTCTATATAAACCTTATATGCCCCCAGGGCATAACTTACAACCCTAGCCCTGAGGTTGCTGGGGGGGGGTTGTCATCCTCAAAGACATAGTTACCGGACCATACAACTACGGTGAACAAAATGGCTATCTCACAATTTCGATTGGATGCGTTTGGGAAAAACGGGTTGTCAGGGAGGGGGAGGGGTTAGTTGCCCTACATCAATTTTGACTCTTAAAAAGGAACTAGAACTGTACATTTCCAATCAACTGAACTTCCTCTAAATTTCAAACAACTACACCATCCATAAACAGATTATATGACCCCGGGGTAAAACTTACAGCCCTGGCCCCCAGACTCTGGGGTTTGTGTTAATCCCAAAGGCCTTGCTATGTGATTTTTGCACTGCTTTTGAACAAATGGCTATCTCAAAATATCAGTAATGTAGCACATCAAGAAATATACATTTCTTAGTGTAATAACTTAATAGCTATTATAGCTATAATATATAATTATCAGTTATTAATCTTATTTTAGAACAAACTTATCTTGTCTTGAGTTTTTTTGAACAAAAATATCTGTTTTGCGTTTATTTTCCCGTTGAAGACTCAAAAGCCATTCGAATCTTTTCATCCTACGACATTGAACGACAAATACGTTTAAATTGTTTTAACTTTTTTAATTTTCATAAATAAAAATTATTAAAACCTTAATGAATATATACATCAGTATATGCATACTGAAATGACAATCCACAGCCATTTTTTTCAGTAAAGTGCAAATAATGGTCTGGTCTTGAGAAGGTATGGAGGTTGTCAAAGACACAATTTCCCGACATTGAGGAAATGAAGGGCGTGGAAGGGGTATTAGTTGCCCCCCAATCACTTTTGAATATTAAAAAGGGCACAAGCCTTTCCAATTTCCAATCAAATGAGCCCTTTTCAAAGTATCTACGACAACTCCTTCGATACGAAGTGCCCTGGTCTAAAAGAAAAAAAAACAAGAAATAGTAATAAATAATACATTGTGCCCACATCGCTCTTTACTTAGGCAACGCTATTGCGCTATCTGTGATAGCCGCACAAATTTTGGCCATTCCTTCATAATTACTTATTAACTTGATAATTCGTTACTTTGTAACTTGATTATACTGGCAAACTTGAATAACTGTGATTACCTCATATAGTCTATAACAGCAATCGTCTAACCAAACTTCTTTAGTACACGTGGGAATAGTTAGAAGCAGACAAAGCAGAAAAAAATGGCCGTTTTGTTTTTCAGTCTTCCTAAAGGCAATACCCCATCTTATAAAATTATTTTAACATAAAAATATAAAAAAAATCTGTTTGGACATTTATCTTTACTTGAAAAAAAAAAGAAACTTCTCGAGTTGTTGTGTCAATTCGAAATCAAACATGACCACTATTCTTGACAAAGTGACAATAATCCGATAAAGCGGCTACGGATGATCCAGAACGGCCAAAAGGAAAAGTAGAGGCAGTGACGTCATTTTTTTGGGAGGGGGGCAAGGGGGCAGTTGGCACTCCAATAATTTTATAGAGCCCATAGACTCTCAGAATATGGAGCCCTCTAGCCCCTCTCCCCCCTCCTCAATAAAAATACTGGAGCTGCACCACTGCGTAGAGCTGGCTTTTTAGGCATAGTATCCTCATCATTCTCGTTTTTAATAAGCCTAATTCCCTTTCACAAATGCTCTTACGTCGAAAGGACCCCAAGGGCTCTTGGTATTAGAATTTTGATTACTTTCCATTGTTCTCAAAAACATCCTCCCTTCACTCCCACTCGCTGAAGTGATACAAAAACCCATTCCATTTCTCAATAAGTTGTGTCAATACCATCAACAAGAGCGCATAAGCTGCTAGATCTCCAGCATTGCTGTTGAAGTGGTAGAGCTATGTAGGTTAACATCTTATTACGAAGAGAAATTCACTAGATGGCATTTCAATCAGTCGTTTCAACAATAACAAAGGGCTGAATTTTTAATCATACTTAAAGGTGATAATAGAAATAGAGCCACTTTGCCCCTTGTTCCTTTCAATAAATTTTTTTTTCTCATTTAGGATAAGAGCCTATCTGTTCGTAACCGAAAATGCGTCTTTTCCATAAATACTCAGTGTGATAAATAGCGAGGGTGTCAATTCAGCAATTTTTTTTTTTTGGGGGGGGGGGCAAAAAGTATTTGTCAAAATCCATTGGGGGGGGGCAGATTTGTAATTTTTTCAATGAAAGCTAAAAATAAAAGTTATTTTTCAATGAAAAAACCCAAAAAACATATATTTTCAAAATATAGGATGGGGGAGGGAAGCAAAAACTATACGACAGAATTGCCCCCCCCCCCTTGACGCCACTGGGCAACGGAGAATTCTCTGTTGTCAAAGTAGATAGATATAGAACTTGGACAATAAGTTCGATAGAATAGAAGATTCCATGATTGTGATTATGTCTTATTACCGCTCTAAGTAAAACTCGCCCCTGGAAAACGTGTCCCAGGAAAATTCTCATCTCAAAACTTGCCCCTGAAAAGCATACCTTCGGAAAATTTGTCCCCAAAACACTTGCCCCCCCCCCTCCCCTCCCCCCCGAGAAAACTTGTCCAGAAAAACTTATTCATTAGGGAAACTTCTCGGGAAAACCCGTCTCTAAGAAAAACTGACGTCTAGAAAACTCGTACCCAAAATATTTTCCAGAAACATTTTTTGGGGGGGCAAGTTTAAACACTTGAGCAGTCTTTCTTAAACAGTTGTGACAAAATCAGTAGAGGAGGGGGTACCAGCCCCACGGGGACTCCTTATATGGGCATAGAATACTCCCACGGGGACTCCTTATAAGGACATAGCCTCCCTAGGGAGAAAGATTGCGTAATCGGTCAATGACCTCTTTTTCCAAGGTCGATTTATTTGATGTTTCTATGTGTAATAACTCCGGAACGAAGGTTGCACATGCGCATTGAATTCTAACGGGAACGAACTAAGAGAAGACAATAGCTACAATATCAAGAGAGAACATGGTGAACTACTTTATGGAACAGATTCAAAATGTCCAAAGTTAATCATTGATATTAATAATGTATCCTAATATATTTTTTTATTAATATTCTACATATCATTACATTTCATTAGAAATATTACATTTTTACGTGCTCATTATTTTTAGAGTAAACTAAGCTAGCATATCAAACGTTTAGAATCTCTATTAAAACATTGGAGATGTAAAAAAAGGCATTTACATACAGCTATTGTCAAACACATGGGATAACATTGACAAAATCTAGATGTCAGAATGAATAAATTCATTTTCAACATCCTTTATCGGATATGTCGGATAAAATTGATAAAATATAAATGTTTGAGTGAATAATTTTTTTTTTATCAACATTCTTTGTCAGATACATCAAATAAAATTTACAAAATTTAAATTTAAGAATAAAAAAATGCTTTAAGAGCATCCTTTACTGAATATGTCAGATAAAATTGACAAAATCTAAGTATCAGAGTGACTAAATTCTATATCAAAATCCTTTTCTCGGATACATAGGATAAAATTGACAAATTATAAGTGTTTGAGTGAATAATTTTTTTTTTATCAACATCCTTTGCTAGATACATCGGATAAAATTGACAATATCTAAATTTCAGAATTAATAAATTTATTATCAACATCCTTTTTCGGATATGTCGGATAAAATTGACAAAATCTAAGTATCAGAGTAAATATTTTTTTTTAACAACATCCTTTGCCAGATACATCGAATAAAATTGATAAAATATAAGTGCCAGAGTGAATAATTTTTTTACTATCAACATCCTTTGTCAGATACATCAAATAAAATGTCCGGTTATAGACACTACCTAGTCTATTGCATGTATTAAATCAATATTTTGTACGCAGTGGAACGATAAACACATAAGTCAAAAGCTTAAAAAAAAGTGAAGATGGAGCATTTTAGTAAAGTGTGTTCACATAACAAAGTTATTGTAGCATTGAATGCCAACAAGGAGAAATATTTGAACTATGAAACAAGTACAAGTGGTAGCACTATTCGAAATGTATGCATGCATTGTCATGACAGTAAGGAATTAAATTTCTTTGGAATACCGAAAAAATTCAACTCTTATGTTGGTGGTTTTGCGAGATTGAGATCTCCAGAGATGATTGCACTCAAAGAGAATGCCAACATAAAAATAATGGTTGATGATAGAGGACAACTCCTTGCTACTGTTGCAGGTAACACATTACCTACTGATATATCCAATCGTCAGCTTTCGGGTATTAGCATTCAACGGAAGGTCAATAAAAGAAATGCCTACTCTTCTACTAATAACGTAAACAATATCTTGTCTATGTGCCGAAACTGTTTCCTGTGTAAAAATAATGTGATAATAGACAGTGAAATTGCCAGAAAAATAAAAAGGGCATTGTCAGAAAATATCACTATGGAATATAAACATGAATCGATGAAAAACAAAGCACCAGCAAACGTTACTGCCATTGATCAAAGAGTCAATGAACCAAATAATATCAAAGACGAAAAGCATATTGAGCCTGTTGATGAGACACCAGTAAAAGCTGTGTATGACTCAAAATGGAATAATGATTATTCTACTGATTACGAACTAAGAGAAGACAATAGCTACAATATCAAGAGAGAACACGGTGAACTACTTTTTGGAACAGATTCAAAATGTCCAAAGTTAATCATTGATATTAATAATGTATCATAATATATTTTTGTATTAATATTCTACATAGCACTATTTCATTAAAAATATTACATTGTTATGTGTTCATTATTTTTAGAGTAAGCTAAGCTAGCATATCAAACGTTTAGAATCTGTATTAAAACATTGGAGATGTAAGAAAAGGAATTTGCATACATCTATTGTCAGACACATGGGATAACATTGACAAAATCTACATGTCAGAATGAATAAATTCATTATCAACATCCTTTATCGGATATGTCGTATACAATTGCTAAAATATAAATGTTAGAGTGAATAATTTTTTTTTTATCAACATCCTTTGTCAGATACATCAAATAAAATTTACAAAATTTAAATTTAAGAATAAAAAAATGCTTTAAGAGCATCCTTTACTGAATATGTCAGATAAAATTGACATAATATAAGTATCAGAGTGACTAAATTCTATATCAACATACTTTTCTCAGATACATAGGATAAAATTGACAAATTCTAAGTGTTAGAGTGAATAATTTTTTTTATCAGCATCCTTGGGCAGATACGTCGTATGGAATTGACAAAATCTAAATTTCAGAATCAATATATTCATTATCAACATCCTTTTGTCGGATATGTCGGATAAAATTGACAAAATCTAAGTATCAGAGTAAATATTTTTTTTTAACAACATCCTTTGCCAGATACATCGAATAAAATTGATAAAATATAATTGCCAGAGTGAATATTTTTTTTATCAACATCCTTTGTCAGATACATCAAATAAAATGTCCGGTTATAGACACTACCTAGTCTATTGCATGTATTAAATCAATATTTTGTACGCAGTGGAACGATAAACACATAAGTCAAAAGCTTAAAAAAAAGTGAAGATGGAGCATTTTAGTAAAGTGTGTTCACATAACAAAGTTATTGTAGCATTGAATGCCAACAAGGAGAAATATTTGAACTATGAAACAATTACAAGTGGTAGCACTATTGGAAATGTATGCATGCATTGTCATGAAAGTAAGGAATTAAATTTCTTTGGAATACCGAAAAAATTCAACTCTTATGTTGGTGGTTATGTGAGATTGAGATCTCCAGAGATGATTTTACTCAAAGAGAATGCCAACATCAAAATAATCGTTGATGATATATTACAACTCCTTGCTACCGTTGCAGGTAACACATTACCTACTGATATATCCAATTATCAGCTTTTGGGTATTAGCATTCAACGGAAGGTCAAAAAAAGAAATGCCTACTCTTCTACTAATATCGTAAACCATATCTTGTCTACGTGCCGAAACTGTTTCCTGTGTAAAAATAATGTGATAATAGACAGTGAAATTGCCAGAAAAATAAAAAGGGCATTGTCAGAAAATATCACTATGGAATATAAACATGAATCGATGAAAAAAAAAGCACCAGCAAACGTTACTACCATTGATCAAACAGTCAATGAACCAAATAATACCAAAGGCAAAAAGCATATTGAGCCTGTTGATGAGACACCAGTAAAAACTGTGTATGACTCAAAATGGAATAATGATTATTCTACTGATTATGAACTAAGCGAAGACAATAGCTACAATATCAAGAGAGAACATGGTGAACTACTTTATGGAACAGATTCAAAATGTCCAAAGTTAATCATTGATATTAATAATGTATCATAATATATTTTTGTATTCATATTCTTCATAGCATTATTTCATTAAAAATATTACATTGTTATGTGTTCATTATTTTTAGAGTAAGCTAAGCTAGCATATCAAACGTTTAGAATCTCTATTAAAACATTGGAGATGTAAGAAAAGGAATTTGCATACATCTATTGTCAGACACATGGGATAACATTGACAAAATCTAGATGTCAGAATGAATAAATTCATTTTCAACATCCTTTATCGAATATGTCGGATAAAATTGCTAAAATATAAGTGTCAGAGTGAATAATTTTTTTTTATTAACATCCTTTGTCAGATACATCAAATAAAATTGACAAAATCTAATTTTCAGAATGAATAAAGGCTTTAAGAACATCCTTTATTGGATATGTCGGATAAAATTGACATAATCTAAGTATCAGAGTGACTAAATTCTACATCAACATCCTTTTCTCAGATACCTAGGATATAATTGACAAATTCTAAGTGTTAGAATGAATAAATTTTTTTTTATCAACATCCTTTGGCAGATACATCGGATAAAATTGACAAAATCTAAATTTCAGAATGAATAAATTCATTATCAACATCCTTTTGTCGGATATGTCGGATAAAATTGACAAAATCTAAGTATCAGAGTGAATATTTTTTTTTAAAAACATCCTTTGCCAGATACATCGAATAAAATTGATAAAATATAAGTGCCAGAGTGAATAATTTATTTTACTATCAACATCCTTTGTCACATACATCAAATAAAATTGACAAAATCTAAATTTCAGAATAAATAAA
This sequence comes from Artemia sp. Qi Xiang Cuo, assembly GCF_049724085.1. NCBI lineage: Eukaryota > Metazoa > Arthropoda > Branchiopoda > Anostraca > Artemiidae > Artemia > Artemia sp. Qi Xiang Cuo. The sequence goes on along the minus strand of NC_142797.1, from coordinate 46,188,944 downwards.
TGCTTTAACAACATCCTTTATCGGATATGTCGGATAAAATTGACAAAATCTAAGTGTCAGAGTGAATAAATTCTATGTCAACATCCTTTTCTCGGATACATATGATAAAATTGACAAAATCTGAATTTCATAATTAATAAATTCATCATAAACATCCTTTGTCGGATATGTCTAATAAAATTGACAAAATCTAAATTTCAGAATGAATAAATGCTATAACAATATCCTTAATCGGATATGTCGGATAAAATTGACAAAATCTAAGTATCAAACTGACTAAATTCTATATCAACATCCTTTTCTCAGACATATAGGATAAAATTGACAAATTCTAAGTGTCAGTGTGAATACATTTTTTTTTATCAACATCCTTTGTCAGATACATCAAATAAAATTGACAAAATCTAAATATCAGAGTGAATAAATTCATTATCAACATCCTTTATCGGATATGTCGGATAAAATTGACAAAATATAAGTGTCAGAGTGAATAATTTTTTTTATCAACATCCTTTGGCAGATACATCAAATAAAATTGACAAAATCTAAATTTCAGAATGAATAAATGCTTTAACAACATCCTTTATCGGATATAACGGATAAAATTGACATAATCTAAGTATCAGAGTGACTAAATTCTATATCAACATCATTTTCTCAGATACATAGGATAAAATTGACAAATTCTAAGTGTTAGAGTGAATAAATGTTTTTATCAACATCCTTTGGCAGATACATCGGATAAAATTGACAAAATCTAAATTTCAGAATGAATAAATTCATTATCAACATCCTTTGTCGGATATGTCGGATAAAATTGACATAACATAAATTTTAGAATAAATAAATGCTTTAGAAACATCCTTTATCGTATATGTCGGATAAAATTGACAATATCTAAGTGTGAGAGTGAATAATTTTTTTTTTATCAACATCCTTTGAAAAATATGTCTCACAAAATTTAAAAAATATAAATTTCAAAATGAATAAATTCATTATCAACATCCTTTGTTGGATATGTTGGATAAAATTGACAAAATCTAAATTTCAGAATTAATAAATTCTATAACAATATCCTTTGCCAGATACACAGAATAAAATTGATAAAATATAAGTGCCAGAGTGAATAAATTTTTTTTATTATTAACATCCTTTGTCAGATTCATCAAATAGAATTGACAAAATCTAAATTTAAATATAAATAAATGCTTTAACAAAATCCTTTATCGGATATGTCGGATAAAATAGACAAAATCTAAGTGACAGAGTGAATAAATTTTTTTTATCAACATCCTTTTCTCGGATACTTATCGGATATGTCGGATAAAATTCGAATAAAATTGATAAAATATAAGTGCCAGAGTGAATAATTTTTTTTTTATCAACATCCTTTGTCAGATACATCAAATAAAATTGAAAAAATCTAAATTTTAGAATAAATAAATGCTTTAACAACATCCCATATCAGATATGTCAGATAAAATTGACAAATTCTAAGTATCAGAGTGACTAAATTCTATATCAACAACCTTTTCTCGGATACATAGGATAAAATTAACAGAATCTAAGTGTTATAGGGAATAAATTTTTTTATCAACATCCTTTTCTCGGATACATAGGAAAAAATTGACGATATCTGAATTTCACAGTGAATAAATTCATTATCAATATCCTTTGTTGGATATGCCAGATAAAATTGACAAAATCTAAATTTCAGAATGAATAAATGCTATAACAATATCCATTATCGGGATATGCCGGATAAAATTGACAAAATCTAAGTATCAGAGTGACTAAATTCTATATCAACATCCTTTTCTCGGATACATAGGATAAAATTGACAAATTCTAAGTGTTAGAGTGAATAATTTTTTTTCAAAATCCTTTGCCAGATACATCGGATAAAACTGACAAAATCTAATTATCAGAGTGAATAAATTCATTATCAACATCCTCTGTCGAATATGTCGGATAAAATTGACAAAATCTAAATTTCAGAATGAATAAATGCTATAACAATATCCTTTATCGGATATGTCGGATAAAATTGACAAAATATAAGTATCAGAGTGAATAATTTTTTTTTATCAACATCCTTTGCCAGATACATCGAATAAAATTGACAGATTCTAAGTGTCAGAGTGAATAAATTTTTTTATCAACATCCTTTGTCAGATACATCGAATAAAAATTGACAAAATCTAAATATCAGAATGAATAAATGCTTTAACAACATCCTTCATCGGATTTGTCGGATAAAATTGACAAAATCTAACTATCAGAGTGACTAAATTCTATATCAACATCCTTTTCTCGGATACATAGGATAAAATTGAGAGAATCTAAGTGTCAGAGTGAATAAATTTTTTTATCAACATCCTTTTCTCGGATACACAGGATAAAATTGACAAAATCTGAAGTTCAGAATGAATAAATTAATTATCAACATCCTTTGTCGGATTTGTCGGATAAAATAGACAAAATCTAAATTTCTGAATGAATAAATGCTATAACAATATCCTATATTGGATATATTGGATAAAATTGACAAAATCTTAAGTATCAGAATGACTAAATTCTATGTGAACATCCTTTTCTCGGATAAATAGAATGAAATTGACAAATTCTAGGTGTTAGAGTGAATAAATTTTTTTATCAACATCCTTTGCCAGATACATAGGATAAAATTGACAAGATCTAAGTATCAGAGGGAATAAATTTATTATTAACATCCTTTGTCGAATATGTCGGATAAAATTGACAAAATCTAAGCATCAGAGTGAATAATTTTTTTTTATTAACATCCTTTGCCAGATACATCAGAAAAAATTGACAGAATCTAAGTGTCAGAGTGAATAAATTTTTTTTTATCAACATCCTTTGTCTGATGCATCGAATAAAAATGGACAAAATTTAAATATCACAATGAATAAATGCTTTAACAACATCTAAGTATCAGTGAGATTAAATTCTAGATCAACATCCTTTTCTCAGATACATAGATTAAAATTAGCAAAATCTAAGTGTTAGAGTGAATATTTTTTTTTATCAACATCCTTTTGCCAGTTAAACCGGATAAAATTAACAAAATTTAAGTGTCAGAATGACTAAATTCATTATCAAAATCATGTATTGGATATTTCGGATAAAATTTATAACATATAAGTGTCAGAGTGATTAAATTCCATATCAATATCATTTCTTGGATACATGGGATAAAATTGACAAAATCTAAGTATCAGAGTAAATAAATGCTTTATCAACATCCTTTAAATGCATTATCAACATCATTTGTCAGCTATATCGGATAAAATTGACAAGAAAGACATGGAGTGTACACCGCGACGGCACATACAGAGTGAGAGAGACAGGCAATGTCGACATAGCTTTATTTGATTTTTTAAGGTTAATTTAGAAGAGGGTACGGGCGCAACCGTGACCGCGGCTAAATTAAACATAAAATATGTAATAATTCTATGTCGGCTTCGCTTGTCTCTCTCACTATGTATGCGCCGTCGCGGTGTACACTCCATGTCTTTCTTGTCAATTTTATCTGATATAGCTGACAAATGATGTTTATAATGCATTTGGAGGATGTTGATAAAGCATTTATTTACTCTGATATTTAGATTTTGTCAATTTTATCTCATGTATCCAAGAAAATGATATTGATATGGAATTTAATCACTCTGATACTTAGATTTTATCAATTTTATCAGACATATCCGATAAAGGATGTTGATAATGAATTTATTTATTCTGACACTTAAATTTTGTCAATTTTATCCGATGTAACTGGCAAAAGGATGTTGATAAAAAAAAATATTCACTCTAACACTTAGATGTTGTTAATTTTAATCTATGTATCCGAGAAAAGGATGTTGATGTAGAATTTAATCTCACTGATACTTAGATGTTGTTAAAGCATTTATTCATTCTGATATTTAAATTTTGTCAATTTTTATTCGATGCATCTGACAAAGGATGTTGATAAAAAAAAATTTATTCACTCTGACACTTAGATTCTGTCAATTTTTTCGATGTATCTGGCAAAGGATGTTGATAAAAAAAAGTTATTCACTCTGATGCTTAGATTTTGTCAATTTTATCCGACATATTCGACAAATGATTTTAATAATGAATTTATTCACTCTGATACTTAGATTTTGTAAATTTTGTCCAATTTATCTGGCAAAGGATGTTGATAAAAAAAAATATATTCACTCTAAGACTTAGAATTTTACAATTTTATCCTATGTATCTGAGAAAAGGATGTTGATATAGAATTTAGTCACTCTGATACTTAGATTTTGTCAATTTTATCCGACATATCCGATATAGGATATTGTTATAGCATTTATTCATTCTGAAATTTAGATTTTGTCTATTTTATCCTACATATCCGACAAAGGATGTTGATAATGAATTTATTCATTCTGAAATTCAGATTTTGTCAATTTTATCCTGTGTATCCGAGAAAAGGATGTTGATAAAAAAAAATTTATTCACTCTGACACTTAGATTCTGTAAATTTTATCATATGTATCCGAGAAAAGGATGTTGATATAAAATTTAGTCAATCTGGTACTTAGATATTGTCAATTTTATTCAAAAAATCCGATTAAGTATGTTGTTAAAGCATTTATTCATTCTGATATTTAAATTGTGTCAATTTTTAATTGATGTATCTGACAAAGGATGTTGAAAAAAAAAATTATTCACTGACACTTAGATCCTGTCAATTTTATTCGATGTATCTGGCAAAGGATGTTGATAAAAAAAATTATTCCCCCTGATGCTTAGATTTTGTCAATTTTATCCGACATATCCGACAAAGGATGTTGATAATGAATTTATTCACTCTGATACTTAGATTTTGTCAATTTTATCCGATGTATCTGGCAAAGGATGTTGATAAAAAAATTTATACATTCTAACACTTAGAATTTGTCAATTTTATCCTATGTATCCGAGAAAAGGATGTTGATATAAAATTTAGTCACTCTGATACTTAGATTTTGTCGATTTCATCCGACATATCCGATAAAGGATATTGTTATAGTATTTATTCATTCTGAAAATTAGATTTTGTCAATTTTATCCGACATATTCGACAAAGGATGTTGATAATGAATTTATTCACACTGATACTTAGATTTTGTCAGTTTTATCCGATGTATCTGGCAAAGAATTTTGAAAAAAAAAATTATTCACTCTAACACTTAGAATTTGTCAATTTTATCCTATGTATCCGAGAAAAGGACGTTGATATAGAATTTAGTCACTCTGATACTTAGATTTTGTCAATTTTATCCTACATATCCCGATAATGGATATTGTTATAGCATTTATTCATTCTGAAATTTAGATTTTGTCAATTTTATCCGACATATCCGACAAAGGATGTTGATAATGAATTTATTCATTCTGAAATTCAGATTTCGTCAATTTTTTCCTATGCATCCGAGAAAAAGATGTTGATAAAAACAAATTTATTCCCTATAACACTTAGATTCTGTCAATTTTATCCTATGTATCCAAGAATAGGTTGTTGATATAGAATTTAGTCACTCTGATACTTAGATTTTGTCAATTTTATATGACATATCCGATAAAGGATGTTGTTAAAGCATTTATTTATTCTGAAATTTAGATTTTTTCAATTTTATTTGATGTATCTGACAAAGGATGTTGATAAAAAAAATTATTCACTCTGGCACTTCGATGTATCTGGCAAAGGATGTTGTTAAAAAAAATATTCATTCTGATACTTAGATTTTGTCAATTTTATCTGACATATCCGACAAAGGATGTTGATAATGAATTTATTCATTCTGAAATTTATATTTTGTCAATTTTATCCGATGTTTCTGCCAAAGGATGTTGATAAAAAAAATTTATTCACTCTAACAATTAAAATTTGTAAAATTTATCCTATGTGTCTGAGACAAGGATGTTGATATTGAATTTAGTCACTTTGATGCTTAGATTTTATCAATTTTATCCGACATATCCGATAAGTATCCGAGAAAAGGATGTTGATAAAAAAAATTTATTCACTCTGTCAGTTAGATTTTGTCTATTTTATCCAACATATCCGATAAAGGATGTTGTTAAAGCATTTATTTATATTGAAATTTAGAATTTGTCAATTTTATTTGATGTATCTGACAAAGGATGTTGATAATAAAAAAAAATTATTCACTCTGGCACTTATATTTTATCAATTTCATTCGATTTATCTGGCAAAGGATATTGTTATAGCATTTATTCATTCTGAAATTTAGATTTTGTCAATTTTATCCGATATATCCGACAAAGGATGTTGATTATGAATTTATTCATTCTGAAATTTAGATTTTTTCAATTTTATCCGATGTATCTGCCAAAGGATGTTGATAAAAAAAATTTATTCACTCTGACACTTAGATTTTGTCAATTTTATCCGACATATCCGATAAAGGATGTTGTTAAAGCATTTATTTATTCTGAAATTTATATTATGTCAATGTTATCCGACATATCCGACAAAGGATGTTGATAATGAATTTATTCATTCTGAAATTTACATTTGGTCAATTTTATCCGATGTATTTGCCAAAGGATGTTGATAAGAAAATTTATTCACTCTAACACTTAGAATTTGTCAATTTTATCCTATGTATCTGAGAAAAGGATGTTGATATAGAATTTAGTCACTCTGATACTTAGATTATGTCAATTTTATCCGTCATATCCGATAAAGGATGTTATTAAAGCATTTATTCATTCTGAAATTTCGATTTTGTCAATTTTACTTGATGTATCTGACAAATGATGTCGAAAGAAAAAAATTATTCACTCTGGCACTTATATTTTTTCAGTTTTATCTGACATATCCGACTGAGGATGTTTATAATGAATTTATGCACTCTGACATTTTGATTTCTTCAATTCTATTTTATTTATCTGACAAAGGATGTTGATAAAAAAAAAATGTATTCACACTGACACTTAGAATTTGTAAATTTTATCCTATGTGTCTGAGAAAAGGATGTTGATATAGAATTTAGTCACTTTGATACTTAGATTTTGTCAATTTTATCCGACACATCCGATTAAGGATATTGTTATAGCATTTATTTATTCTGAAATTTAAATTTTGTCAATTTTTATTTGATGTATCTGACAAAGGATGTTGATAAAAAAAATTTATTAACTCTGACACTTAAACTCTGACAATTTTATTCTATGCATCTGGAAAAGGATGTTGATAAAAAAAAATAATTAACTCTGATGCTTAAATTTTGTCAATTTTATCCGACATATCAAACAATGGATGTTGATAATGAATTTATTCACTCTGATACTTAGATTCTTTAAATTTTATTCGATGTATCTGGCAAAAGATGTTGATAAAAAAAATTATTCCCTCTAACACTTAGAATTTGTCAATTTTATCCTTTGTATCCGAGAAAAGGATGTTGATATAGAATTTAGTCACTCTGATACTTAGATTTTGTCAATTTTATCCGACATATCCGATTAAGGATATTGTTATAGCATTTATTCATTCTGAAAATTATATTTTGTCAATTTTATCTGACATATTCGATAAAGGATGTTGTTAAAGCATTTATTTATTCTGAAATTTAGATTTTGTCAATTTTATCCGACATATCCGACAAAGGATGTTGATAATGAATTTATTCATTCTGAAATTCAGATTTCGTCAATTTTTTCCTATGTATCCGAGAAAAGGATGTTGATATAGAATTTAGTCATTCTGATACTTAGATTTTGTCAATTTTATCTGACATATCCGATAAAGAATGTTGTTAAAGCATTTATTTGTTCTGAAATTTAGATTTTTTCAATTTTATTTGATATATCTGACAAAGGATGTTGATAAAAAAAAAATTATTCACTCTGGCACTTATATTTTATCAATTTTATTAAATGTATCTGGCAAAGGATGTTGTTAAAAAAAATATTCATTCTGATACTTAGATTTTGTCAATTTTATCTGACATATCCGACAAAGGATGTTGATAATGAATTTATTCATTCTTAAATTTATATTTTGTCAATTTTATCAGATGTATCTGCCAAAGGATGTTGATAAAAAAAAATTATTCACTCTAACACTTAGAATTTGTCAAATTTATCCTATGTGTCTGAGAAAAGGATGTTGATATAGAATTTAGTCACTTTGATACTTCAATTTTGTCAATTTTATCCGACATATCCGATAAGTATCCGAGAAAAGGATGTTGATAAAAAAAATTTATTCACTCTGTCAGTTAGATTTTGTCTATTTTATCCAACATATCCGATAAAGGATGTTGTTAAAGCATTTATTTATATTGAAATTTAGAATTTGTCAGTTTTATTTGATAAATCTGAGAAAGAATGTTGATAATAAAAAAAAATTATTTACTCTGGCACTTATATTTTTTAAATTTTATTCTGTTTATCTGTCAAAGGATATTGTTATAGCAAATATTCATTCTGAAATTTAAATTTCGTCAATTTTATCCGACATATCAGACAAAGGATGTTGGTAATGAATTTATTCATTCTGAAATTTAGATTTTGTCAATTTTATGCGATGTATCTGCCAAAGGATGCTGATAAAAAAAAATTATTCACTCTGACACTTAGATTTTGTCAATTTTATCCGACATATCCGATAAAGGATGTTGTTAAAGCATTTATTTATTCTGAAATTTAGATTATGTCAATTTTATCAGACATATCCGATAAAGGATGTTGATAATGAATTTATTCATTTTGAAATTTAGATTTTGTCAATTTTATCCGATGTATATGCCAAAGGATGTTGATAAAAAAAATTATTAACTCTAAAACTTATATTTTATCAATTTTATTCTACGTATCTGAGAAAAGGATGTTGATATAGAATTTAGTCACTCTGATACTTAGATTATGTCAATTTTATCCGTCATATCCGACAAAGGATGTTGTTAAAGCATTTATTCATTCTGAAATTTAGATTTTGTCAATTTTATTTGATGTATCTGACAAAGGATGTTGATAAAAAAAAATATTCACTCTGACACTTATATTTTGTCAATTTTATCCGACATATCCGATAAAGGATGTTGATAATGAATTTATTCACTCTGAAATTTAGATTTTGTCAATTTTATTTGATGTATCTGACAAAGGATGTTGATAAAAAAAATGTATTCACACTGACACTTAGAATTTGTAAATTTTATCCTATGTGTCTGAGAAAAGGATGTTGATATAGAATTTAGTCACTTTGATACTTAGATTTTGTCAATTTTATCCGACATATCCGATTAAGGATATTGTTATAGAATTTATTCATTCTGAAATTTAGATTTTGTCAATTTTATCCGACATATCCGACAAAGGATGTTGATAATGAATTTATTCATTCTGAAATTCAGATTTTGTCAATTTATCCTATGTATCCGAGAAAAGGATGTTGATATAGAATTTATTCACTCTGGCACTTATATTTTATCAATTTTATTCGATGTCTCTGGCAAAGGATGTTGTTAAAAAAAAAATATTCACTCTGATACTTAGATTTTGTCAATTTTATCCGACTTATCCGACAAAGGATGTTGATAATGAATTTATTCATTCTGAAATTTAGATTTTGTTAATTTTATCCGATGTATCTGCCAAAGGATGTTGATAAAAAAAAATTTATTCACTCTAACACTTAGAATTTGTCAATTTTATCCTATGTATCTGAGAAAAGGATGTTGATATAGAATTTAGTCACTCTGATAATTAGATTATGTCAATTTTATACGAAATATCCAATAAATGATTTTCTTAAAACATTTATTTATTCTTAAATTTAGATTTTGTCAATTTTATTTGATGTATCTGACAAATGATGTTGATAAAAAAAAAATTATTAACTCTAACACTTATATTTTAGCAATTTTATCCAATATATCCAATAAATGACGTTGATAATAAATTTATTCATTGTGATACCTAGATTTCGTCAATGTTATCCCATGTGTCTGACAAGAGATGTATGCAAATTCCTTTTCTTACATCTCCAATGTTTTAATAGAGATTCTAAACGTTTGATATGCTAGCTTAGCTTACTCTAAAAATAATGAACACATAACAATGTAATATTTTTAATGAAAGAATGCTATGTAGAATATTAATACAAAAATATATTATGATACATTATTAATATCAATGATTAACTTTGGACATTTTGAATCTGTTCCATTAAGTAGTTCACCATGTTCTCTCTTGATATTGTAGCTATTGTCTTCTCTTAGTTTGGAATCAGTAGAATAATCATTATTCCATTTTGAGTCATACACAATTATTACTGGTGTCTCATCAACAGGCTCAATATGCTTTTCGTCTTTGATATTTTTTGGTTCATTGACTGTTTGATCAATGGTAGTAACGTTTGCTGGTGCTTTGTTTTTCATCGATTCATGTTTATATTCCATAGTGATATTTTCTGACAATGCCCTTTTTATTTTTCTGGCAATTTCACTGTCTATTATCTCATTATTTTTACAAAGGTAACAGTTTCGGCAGGTAGACATGATATGGTTTACGATATTAGTAGAAGAGTAGGCCTTTCTTTTTTTGACCTTCCTTTGAATGCTAATACCCGGAAGCTGATGATTGGATGTATCAGTAGGTAGTGTGTTACCTGAAACAGTAGCAAGGAGTTGTCCTCTATCATCAACGATTATTTTTATGTTGGCATTCTCTTTGAGCACAATCATCTCTGGGGATCTCAATCTCGAATAACCATCAATATAAGAGTTGATTTTTTTCGGTATTCCAAAGAAATTTAATTCTTTAATGTCATGATAATGTATGCATACATTTCCAATAGTGCTACCGCTTTTACTTGTTTCATAGTTCAAATACTTCTCCTTTTCGGCATTCAATGCTACAATAACCTTGTTATGTGAACACACTTTATTAAAATGCTCCATCTTCACTTTTTTTTTTAAGATTTGACTTATGTGTTTATCGTTCCACTGCGTACAAAATACTGATTTAATACATGCAATAGACTAGGTTGTGCCGATAACCGGACACAGAATACCAGTGGGAAAGCCACATCATGTCTCTGACTAATAATAGAGTACAATTGTTAGAGCCGTAAGCATATTTTGTCATTTTAAGATACGTACAAAAAAAAATTTATGTAATGATTTCTTCAAATAATATCAAGAGGATTTGTTTTTACACTGCTCACAGTGTAGAATGTGTTACTAAAATTTTGTTTTTAATGGGCAACAAGTAAAGAAAAACCACATGGAATCAGGCAACCGAGTCTCTCAAACCCCTTAAAGCTCTTTTAACAGATACAAGAACTACTTATTTAACACAAAAACTTCGTTTTTAATGAGCACTAAGTAAAGAAAAACCACACGGAATCAAGCAACTGAGTCTCTCAAACCCCTTAAAGCTATTTTAAAAGATACAAAAACTACTTATTTAACGCAAAAACTTTGTTTTTAATGAGCACTAAGTAAAGAAAAACCACACGGAATCAAGCAACTGAGTCTCTCAAACCCCTTAAAGCTATTTTAAAAGATACCAAAACCACTTATTTAACACAAAAATTTCGTTTTTAATGAGCACCAAGTAAAGAAAAACCACACGGAATCAGACAACAGAGTCTCTCAAGCCCCGTAAATCTCTTTTAAAAGATACAAGAACTACTAATTTAACACAAAAATTTCGTTTTTAATGAGCACTAAGTAAAGAAAAACCAAACAGAATCAGGCAACTGAGTGTCTCAAACCCCTTAAAGCTCTTTTAAAAGATACAAAAACTACTTATTTAACACAAAAATTTCGTTTTTAATGGGCACCAAGTAAAGAAAAACCACACGGAATCAGACAACAGAGTGTCTCAAACCCCGTAAAGCTCTTTTAAAAGATACAAGAACTACTTATTTAACACAAAAATTGTGTTTTTAATGGTAACCATGTAAAGAAAAACCACACGGAATCAGGCAATCGAGTCTCTCAAACCCCGTAAAGCTCTTTTAAAAGATATAAGAACTACTTATTTAACACAAAAATTTGTTTTTTAATGGGTACCAAGTAAAGAAAAACCACACGGAAAAGCCCTTATAATAGCATAGGAAGGAACATAAGCTCCTGGAATAGCATAGGAAGGGGACATAAACTCTTATAATAGCATGGGAGGGGACATAAGCCCTTAAAATAACATGGGAATTCCTATACACGCAAGCAAATAACATGGGAATTCCTATACACGCAAGCAAATAACATAGGAATTCCTATACATGCAAGCAAATAACAAGGGAATTCCTATACAGTCAAGCAAATAACATTGGAATTCCTATACACGCAAGCAAAATAAAGTGGGAATACCTATACACGCACGCAAATAACATGGGAGTACCTATACACGCAGGCAAATAACATGGGAATTCCTATACATGCAATCAAATAACATGGGAAGTCCTATAAACGCACGAAAATAACATTGGAATTCCTATACACGCAAGCAAATAACATGGGAATTCCTATACACGCAAGCAAATAACATGGGAATTCCTATACACGCAAGCAAATAACATGGGATTTCCTATACATGCAAGCACATAACAGGGGATTTCCTATACACGCAAGCAAATAACATGGGAATTCCTATACATGCAAGCAAATAACATGGGAATTCCTATACACGCAAGCAAATAACATAGGAATTCCTATACATGCAATCAAATAAGATGAGAGTTCCTATACACGCAAGCAAATAACCAGGGAAGTCCTATACATGAAAGCAAATAACAAGGGAATTCCTATAAATGCAAGCAAATAACCTGGGAAATCCTATACTCGAACGAAAAGAACAAGGGACTTAATCTCAACCCACGACAAGAAAAAGGGAATTCCTATACATGCAATCAAATAACATGGAAATTCCTATTCATGCAAGCAAATAACATGGGAATTCCCATACATGCAAGCAAATAACAAGGGAATTCCTATACATGCAAGCAAATAACATGGGAATTCCTATACACGCAAGCAAATAACATACTCACTCTCTTTGAAAACCCAAACTAGACTATACCCCCCAAACCAGACTATACCCATCAAACCAGACTATACCCACCAAACCAGACTGTACCCACCAAACCAGATTATACCCACCAAACCAGATTATACCCACCAAACCAGATTATACCCACCAAACCAGACTATACCCACCAGAAACCTGTCTGGTTGACCTAATTCCTAGGGGCGTACGCAAATAACGTTGAAATTCCTAGGGGCGTACGCAAAGTATAAGTTAACATAGAGATTCCTAGGGGCGTACGCAAATTCAGTATTAGCATTCTACTGAGGTGTTGAGGAGGGGGGCAATCCCCCTAACATACGTAATAATTCCTGTTCATTTTAAGTTATAATGTTGCTCCTTACTTTCAGTTGAAAAAACATTTTTTTATTAATGAAGCTTAGAGACAAACATTTTTTCTAAAGGCAATGGAAAAAGTATGTCAATTAAAGTAATAGTCTATAAAAATGAAAAAAGTAATTAATTACAAAAAAATACACAAAACAATAGCCTATTTACAAAAACCAAGAAGTAAACTCCCAGCATTCAGTTCTGTTGAACAATACCCAAACATTGGAGGGATATTTTTTAACAATTAATTTGAAAAAACAAAGTTTTTCCGAGGGAAGTAAAGAGCAAAGTTGAAACTTAAAACAGACAAAAATTATTACTTCACAGCCTATTTAATATATAATAATATAACTAGTATAAATAAACCAACTAATTATGTTTCCCTATGCTTTTAAGATTATACAAAACTAGCGCTTTACTGAAAACACAAATTCAATTATAAAAAACAGCATTTTTGATTTACGAGTCAAAAATCAGAATGTATCTTGACAACACTAAACGAATCTATAAAGCTTTTTATAGTCTTACATGAGTTTCGACATCAGTAACTTTCATTGTGCAATTAAAATTATTTTTGTAACATAAGCATTACTCTTAATATCTTTTAATAACCCAAAAGTGATTAAACAAATAATAAGACTATAGGATTGATTCATTAGGTTTAAATATGTCCTCGTTAGCTGTAACACCACTAGCAGACAATATACAATCTTAACATGCAATGAATGTGCTTTAATTATACACTAAAAGAATACCAAATAAAGTACATCCTGAAATCTAAAAGTTTGAATATTTCCCTCTATGCAAGAATGAATTTCAAGTCATGATGCCATTTCTAAAGCTTGTCTATATTTATGATACTATAAAGATGGTTTTACTTCTAACTTGTATACAAAGTAATCATGACATGTCCTTTTAAGAACCAAAACAAGAGCCAGTTATTGGACTGAGCCATTGTCCAGAAGTGACACCAAATTAAACGTAAACAAATAAAGCAAATCCTAAAATGAATTGTTGCTTTATCTTAAAAAGGATTGATCCTAAAAGGGATTGATAATATTTTGATTCTATAAAAAGTGTGTTTAATTGGTTTCCTTTTACTGTACCAAAAGTCCTATATTATTTTGTGTTTTCAGTAAGGCGTTAGTTTTGTATAATCCTAAAAGCATAGGGAAACATAATTAGTTGGTTTACTTATACTAGTTATATTAATATATATTAAATAGGCTGTGAAGTAATAATTTTTTTCGGTTTTAAGTTTCAACTTCGTTCTTTACTTCCCTAGGGAAAACTTTGTTTTTTTAAATTTATCTTTTTTGGTCTTTGATTAAAACTTAATGCAAAAACAACGCTGACATGATCCTTTTTATTTATACGGGATAATGTACGATCGTTTTAAGTTTTAATGTCACTTCTTAGTTTCAGTTGAAAATATTCACAAATATGACGTATGATTCAAGTGAACATACCACTCGATGCCTATTTTTTAGGTTTCTTCCGAATATAATATTTTTTTTGGCGCAAATTCAATTTCAAACCCTTATGAAGAGAAGCTGTAACCACTTTGCATCCTATGTACCATCCTACCTTTTTTATTGTTTTTTTTTATAAATATTTTTTCCATTTTTCTTTCCCTGCTCATCTTATCAAAAACTTGCATTTTCCCCTTAAATCAAAGAACAGTATATTTCCGCTATTCGCCGAAACAGTTGATAAATAGCAGATAACACTCCCTAGAGAATATGGAGAAAGTAGGTCACATTTAGACGTTTAGCAATTAGCACTGAAAATACTTCCTAGAATGCAATATTTCTTATGCCATATAAGAGCACCGAATTTTCCACAATTCATCATTCATATTTTGAAAAAAAAAATTATTTCGGGTCTCCAATCCCCATAAAGGGCTCACAGAACTGATATACTATTTGAATTACACTTACTCCATGCCTATCAACCTTAGTTCTGCCCCAGGATGGATGGATGATAGACTATCTATCAATAAGTTTAATGACATCATTTTTATACAATTTTGAAAAAGGGCTTATGCCAGATTTGCATGTCACTCAGACTATCTCTCTTGGCTTTTTTTTTTATTAATTAGCATGGCTCTCAACTTTTTCATCACTGTCTACCAAGTTGATTTTAATTCGCTAGACGTTTTAGCTAAGGAAATTGAAAATAAAGTAAGCATATATGCTATGAACTGCAAGAAGAAATCGTTTGTAATTTCAACCTCATTCTCAGGTATGAACACAGGGATAGGGACCTTTGAATCGAAGTCCCTTTCTCTGGTCATGTAGTCAAATTTAAAATGATATTCAAGAAATTTCAAACTACTGTTGAAGTTCAAACCGTGTTGATTGATATAGCCTATTTACGGTGAAACCCTTTGAGAAATAGCACATAAAGTGCCATTTTTGTGCCATATGGCATTTCCAGATGACAGAATTTAGAAAAAAAACACTGGTATGAGAAGAAGCTTTTGAATAAGCCCTTAAAAATCCCTCTATGATGTTGTAGTAGCCCGCTAGAACTGTTGAAAAAAACAGCAGAAAAACGGGAGACAGATCAGTGCTAACGATGCAAAAGTGATTTTCCTTGTTGTTCAGGGAGGGGGACTGTAAATTCCATGTACAAAGTTTTGACCATTTTAATTCCAAAGGTACACTTTTCATTTTGATCTGACGCCATTTTCGAGGGGTTTGAGGCTTTTTTCGAAATCACCATAAATTACTTTTCGCAATAAATTTTTACTTTTAAGACGAACCAAAATAATAGTTAATATTCCTTAGGATGTTTCAGATGAGAATTTTTTTTCACTAGGCATTTTTTTACATTGCGTTTTTTAACTATTGGTTACTATGAGCGGTTGCTCACTCGTTACTAGATTGCAGCTACCGCTGCAACTTCGATACCTTGCCGGGACATGCTTTAAAAAAATGGGCCTAGAAGGGGCTGTCCCCTCCTCAACGCCTCGCTCTTTACGCTAAAGTTTTTTTTATTGTTTAACAAAAATAGATTGTGAGAAAGTCAAACTTTAGCGTAAAGAGCGAGGCGTTGAGGAGGGGACAGCCCCTTTCATATACGGAATAATTTCTGTTCGTTTTAAGTTTTAATGTCGCTCCTTACTTTCAGTTTAAAAAACTTGTTTATTTTATTTAAAGGCTGCAAAAGTGGGGGGGGGGGGGGTTGGGGGCGGCAGCCCCCCATTTGTACCTTCTAACCCCTGTACGTTTGGAGGTTCGAACTTGTGACTCAGCCTCTTTAACTCTTTAGAAAAAGTAGTTTTTTTCAAATAATTTCTGCACGTTTTTGTACAGTTTATTATTTATTATTGCTCGACTAACTGTTAGCTGATCGTATCAGGAGTTAAAGTTGGGGGGACTGCCGCCCACCAAACCCCCTGCTTTTGAAGATTCTTGTGTTAAGGCTTTTAAAGGTTTTAAGATTTTTGTTTTTCGACAAAAAAAAACTTCTGGGAAAGAGCTGGAATTTTTGGAAGCTTGCAGTCAGTCTTGTCAGATTAAGAGGACTATTTTGATCTAGTTTTAATAATGAAATACTATGCTTTTAGGAATTTCAAAAATTAACATGGGCTCTTATAGGAAAACGAGGTTTTTCGTAAATGTAAATTCGTGGGATAATTTTTTGGTCTGAAAATATCAAAAGGCTCTAACAGGTCGAATTCCACTTCGAATGAGTCCTCGTTCACCCGGATCCGTTGCCAACTGTGGCCTGTAGGCGCGGCTGATAAAAAAAATAATTTGATGAACATTAAGTGGCTGTATTTGTTTTTTGAAAAACAAGGAAGGAGTGATTGGATTGAGCTGAAATTTTGAGGATAAGCTCCCAGGCCCTAGGAAAGCTTATCCCCTAAGTTTCAGCCCGATCAGACAACGTTAACGGGGGGCTGTGGTGGGAGGGTCGAAACTTCCGGCCCACTTTCCCCCATGAAGATAAAGTCTCAGAGGGGGGTGAAATTTTGCATGTTTCTTAGTTTGAGCTTAGGCTACAAAATGCGACCACTGCCGTCTATCTGCGACCGCTATGACCGGAAATCGCTTACCATTGTGGCTGCTCGCCTCTTTAAAGAGGCACAAGTGTGCCTCCTTGATAGGCTGTGAAGTAATAATTTTTGTTTGTTTTAAGTTCCAACTTCATTCTTTACTTTTAAAAAAAAAACTGTTTTTTTATTTTCATCAGACGAGACAGCAGATTTTATCGACTTGCGTCATTACAATCTCTTGACATTCCTCAGTGAGTGATTTAGTTCCGAGACGAATGCCGATGCAAGCTTTTGGTGGCATCCCTAAATTAATATGAAAACGATGTTTTTCGTAAATGTAAATTTGGGGGGTAGTTTTTTCGGTCTGAAAATATCAAAAGGCCCTAACAGGTGGAATTCTGCTTCCACTGAGTCCTCATTTACCCGGATCCGTTGCCAACTGTGGCATGTAGGCGTGGCTGATAAAAAAAATAGTTTGATGAATATTAAGTGGCTATATTTGGTTTTTGGAAAACAGGGAAAGAGTGACCGGGTTGATCTGAAATTTTGAGGATAAGCTCCCAGGCCCTAGGAAAGCTTATCCTCTAAATTTCAGCCTGATCGGACAACGTTAAAGGGGGGCTGTGGTGGGAGGGTCGAAACTTCCGGCCCCCTTTCCCCCATGAAGATAAAGTCAGAGGGGGGGGGGTGAAATTTTGCATTTTTCTTAGTTTGAGCTTAGGCTACAAAATGCAATCACCGCCGTCTATCTGCGACCACTAGGACCGGAAATCACTTAACATTGTGGTGCGTCGCCTCTTTAAAGAGGCACAAGTGTGCCTCCTTGATTCATTGCTATGAAGAATTTGACTTTTTTTTGTTTCTCCAACCGAATTATATAGAAAAAAAGTTTGTGGAAAACTAGAAACGGCTCACTCACTCACAAATTAGGACTTAAATGTTCCTTATTAAGGGTCAAAATCTGTTGGCAGGCCGTCAAAAATGGGACAACTCACGGTTTTTCCATGTTTTTTCCTTATTCTGCTCTGTTTCCTTTGGTTTGTTGATATTCACTTTATAGTCCCAAATTTTCAGGGGGGCCAGCCCCCCCCAGACCCCCCCCCCCCTTTCCGGAGCCCATTTTATTTAAGCCACTAATTTGTCCTATATCTGCATTAAAATACCGGAATTTGAATTAAAGCTAGATTTACGCTGCTTGTTTCTTTACTTTTAATTGAATGGCGTCAATCCTCTAAGCTCTGAATTCTTAGCACGAATTTTTCTCTCTCTCTAAAAAAAAGAACAAGAAGAATTACAAGTTCCAAAGACGGTCTCAAAACACACTATGTTCTTTAGATCTATATTATTCTGTATTTCCTCACATTTAATCCATGTTGTTAGTTTTTAAATGTTTTATTACTTTGCCTATAAACATAAAACCTAGAATAATCATTATTCCATTTTGAGTCATACACAGTTTTTACTGGTGTCTCATCAACAGGCTCAATATGCTTTTCATCTTTGATATTATTTGGTTCATTCACTGATTGATCAATGGCAGTAACGTTTGCTGGTGCTTTTTTTTTCATCGATTCATGTTCATATTCCATAGTGATATTTTATGACATTGCCCTTTTTATTTTTCTTGTAATTTCACTGTCTATTATCACATTATTTTTACACAGGTAACAGTTTCGGCACGTAGACAAGATATGGTTTACGATATTAGTAGAAGAGTAGGTATGTGCTTTTTTGACCTTCCGTTGAATACTAATACCCGTAAGCTGTTGATTAAATATATCAGTAGGTAATGTGTTACCAGAAACAGTAGCAAGGAGTTGACCTCTATCATCAACGATTATTTCTATGTTGGCATACTCTTTGAGTACCATCATCTCTGGAGATCTCAATCTCGCATAACCACCAACATAAGAGTTGAATTTTTTCGGTATTCCAAAGAAATTTAATTCCTTACTTTCATGACAATGCATGCATACATTTCCAATAGTGCTACCACTTGTACTTGTTTCATAGTTCAAATATTTCTCCTTGTTGGCATTCAATGCTACAATAACTTTGTTATGTGAACACACTTTACTAAAATGCTCCATCTTCACTTTTTTTTAATCTTTTGACTTATGTGTTTATCGTTCCACTGCGTACAAAATATTGATTTAATACATGCAATAGACTAGGTAGTGTCTATAACCGGACATTTTATTTGATGTATCTGACAAAGGATGTTGATAGTAAAAAAATTATTCACTCTGGCACTTATATTTTATCAATTTTATTCGATGTATCTGGCAAAGGATGTTGTTAAAAAAATATTTACTCTGATACCTACATTTTGTCAATGTTATCCCATGTGTCTGACAATAGATGTATGCAAATTCCTTTTCTTACATATCCAATGTTTTAATAGAGATTCTAAACGTTTGATATGATAGCTTAGCTTACTCTAAAAATAATGAACACATGACAATGTAATATTTTTAATGAAACAATGATATGTAGAATATTAATGCAAAAATATATTATGATACATTATTAATATCAATCATTAACTTTGGACATTTTGAATCTGTTCCATAAAATAGTTCACCTTGTTCTCTCTTGATATTTTAGCTATTGTCTTCTCTTAGTTCGTAATCAGTAGAATAATCATTATTCCATTTTGAGTCATACACAGTTTTTACTGGTGTCTCATCAACAGGCTCAAAATGCTTTTCGTCTTTGATATTATTTGGTTCATTGACTGTTTCATCAATGGCAGTAACGTTTGCTGGTGCTTTGTTTTTCATCGATTCATGTTTATATTCCATAGTGATATTTTCTGACAATGCCCGTTTTATTTTTCTGGCAATTTCACTGTCTATTATCACATTATTTTTACACAGGTAACAGTTTCGGCACGTCGACAAGATATGGTTTACGATATTAGTAGAAGAGTAGGCCTTTCTTTTATTGACCTTCCGTTGAATGCTAATACACGAAAGCTGACGATTGGATATATCAGTAGGTAATGTGTTACCTGCAACAGTAGCAAGGAGTTGTCCTCTATACTCAACGATCATTTTTATGTTGGTATTCTCTTTGAGTACAATCATCTCTGGAGATCTCAATCTCGCATAACCACCATCATAAGAGTTGAATTTTTTCGGTATTCCAAAGAAATTTAATTCCTTACTGTTATGATAACGCATGCATACATTTCCAATAGTGCTACCACATGTACTTGTTTCATAGTTCAAATACTTCTCCTTGTCGACATTCAATGTTACAATAACCTTGTTATGTGAACACACTTTATTAAAATGCTCCATCTTCACTTTTTTTCTTAGGATATGACTTATGTGTTTATCATTCCACTGCGTACAAAATATTGATTTAATACATGCAATAGACTAGGTAGTGTCGATAACCGGACATAGAATACCAGTGGGAAAGCCACATCGTGTCTCTGACCAATCATAGAGCACAATTGTTAGAGCCGTAAGCATATTTTGTCATTTTAAGATACGTACAAAAAAAAATAAAAAAATTTTTTATGTAATGATTTCTTCAAATAATATCAAGAGGATTTGTTTTTACACTGCTCACAGTGTAGAATGTGTTACTAAAATTTTGTTTTTAATGGGCAACAAGTAAAGAAAAACCACATGGAATCAGGCAACCGAGTCTCTCAAACCCCTTAAAGCTCTTTTAAAAGATACAAGAACTACTTATTTAACACAAAAATTCGTTTTTAATGAGCACTAAGTAAAGAAAAACCACACGAAATCAAGCAACTGAGTCTCTCAAACCCCTTAAAGCTATTTTAAAAGATACAAAAACTACTTATTTAACACAAAAACTTCGTTTTTAATGAGTACTAAGTAAAGAAAAACCACACGGAATCAGGCAACTGAGTCTCTCAAACCCCTTAAAGCTCTTTTAAAAGATACAAAAACTACTTATTTAACACAAAAATTTCGTTTTTAATGGGGCACCAAGTAAAGAAAAATCACACGGAATCAGACAAACGAGTCTCTCAAACCCCGTAAAGCTCTTTTAAAAGATACAAGAACTAATTATTTAACACAAAAATTTCGTTTTTAATGAGCACTAAGTAAAAAAAAACGGAATCAGGCAACAGAGTGTCTCAAACCCCGTAAAGCTCTTTTAAAAGATACAAGAACAACTTATTTAACACAAAAAATTGTGTTTTTAATGGGCACCAAGTAAAGAAAAACCACACGGAATCAGGCAATCGAGTCTCTCAAACCCCGTAAAGCTCTTTTAAAAGATATAAGAACTACTTATTTAACACAAACATTTTGTTTTTAATGGGTACCAAGTAAAGAAAAACCACACGGAAAAGCCCTTATAATAGCATAGGAAGGAACATAAGCTCCTGGAATAGCATAGGAAGGGGACATAAACTCTTATAATAGCATGGGAGGGGACATAAGCCCTTAAAATAGCATGGGAATTCCTATACACGCAACCAAATAACATGGGAATTCCTATACACGCAAGCAAATAACGTGGGAATTCCTATACACGCAATCAAATAACATGGGAATTCCTATACACGCAAGCAAACAACATGGGAATTCCTATACACGCAAGCAAAATAACGTGGGAATTCCTATACACGCAAGCAAATAACATGGGAGGTCCTATACACGCAAGCAAATAGCATGGGAATTCCTATACACGCAAGCAAATAACATGGGAATTCCTATACAAGCAAGCAAATAACATGGGAATTCCTATACACGCAAGCAAACAAAATGGGAATTCCTATACACGCAAGCAAATAACATGGGAATTCCTATACACGCAAGCAAATAACATGGGAATTCCTATACGTGCAAGCAAATAACATGGGAATTCCTATACACGCAAGCAAATAACATGGGAATTCCTATACATGCAAGCAAATAACAAGGGAATTCCTATACACGCAAGCAAATAACTTGGGAATTCCTATACACGCAAGCAAATAACATCGGAATTTCTATACATTCTAGCAAATAACAAGGGGATTATTATACACGCAAGAAGAGAACAAGGGAATTCATCTACCAGTAATAAAATAAAATGGGAATTGCTATACATGCAATCAATTAGCATGGGACTTCATATGCATGAAAGCAAATAGAAAAGGAAATCCAATACATGCTCGAAAATAAAATGTGAATTCGTATACACGCAAGCCAATAACAAGGGAATTCCTATCCATGCCAGCTAATAACAAGGGAATTCCTATACATGCAAGCAAATAACATGGGAATTCCTATACACGCAAGCAAATAACATACTCACTCTCTTTGAAAACCCAAACTAGACTATACCAACCAAACCAGACTATACCAACCAAACCAGACTATACCCACCAAACCAGACTATACCGACCAAACCAGACTATACCCACCAAACCAGACTGTACCCACCAAACCAGATTGTACCCACCAAACCAGACTATACCCACCAGAAACCTGTCTGGTTGACCTAATTCCTAGGGGCGTACGCAAATAACATAGAGATTCCTAGGGGCGTACGCAAAGTATAAGTTAACATAGAGATTCCTAGGGGCGTACGCAAATTCATTATTAGCATTCTACTCACCTCGATCTTCACGTTACAATGTTTTCCGCCCTTTTAAAAAAGCTACCTATTGTTCTAATCAAACTACCTTTGTGTTTCGGCTGTTTTTACAGAATTGGGACACAATTTAAGCGTAAAGACCGAGGTGCTGAGGAGGGGGCAACTCCCCTCTTATACGTAATAATTTCTGTTCGTTTTAAGTTTTAATGTTGCTCCTTGCTTTCAGTTGAAAAAAAAACTTTTTTTATTTAATTTTTTATTGTTTTTTAAATAACACCAGGATATTTGGCTCCTTCTCCATGGAAAAATCCCCCCTTCCACATAAATATCCTCTGGGCAATTCAATCCTGGCCAAAATTTGTCCCGGACGATTAGCCTTAACGTCTCACCGCTAAAATTGAATCTGTAAAGAAAAGGTAAGACGTATACAGATATTTCGAATAGGATCTCTGGCAAATTCACCCAGTGCAAAATTTCCCCTGAAAATTTCACCCCTGGGAATTTCCCTCTCCATGTAAAATGTTCCTCGTACAAAATCCTTCCAGCAGAAAATCCGTCCTCCCCTCCCCACTCGAAAAATGTATGCATACTTCCCAATAACAAATAAAACAATAGGTAATTTTATAACTTAAAAATTATTCCCCAGGGGCTGTAGGGGGTGATTTTATCTCTAAAAACATAATTACTGGGCCTTTCAACTATGCTGAAGAAAAAAGCTATCTCAAAATTTTCATCGGAGGATTTTGGGGAAAAAGTTGCGTGGGAGGGGACTTAGTTGCCCTTCAATTTTTTTGTCACTTAAAAAGGGTACTAGAACTTTCCACTTCCGTTAGAATCAGCCCTCTCTCAACGTTTTAGGCCCACTGGATCGATATGATGACCCCTGGAAAAAAAGAAACAAATAAACACGCATCAGTGATCTTTCATCTGGCAAAAACTACAAAATTCCACATTTTTGCTGCTATGAGCTTGAAACATCTACAGTAAGGTTCTTTGATACGCAGAAACCCTTGGTGTGATTCTCATAAGAATTCTATGACTTAGAGGACTCTTTCTCCCTCTTTCCAAAAATCAGACAAATTTTCTCCGGATCGTAGCTTTTGATGGGTAAAACGAAACTTAATGAAACTTATATTTGGAATCAGCATTATATGCCAATTCTTTTGATATATCTATTGGTATCAAAATTCCGTTTTTTATAGTTTCGGTTACTATTGAGCCGGGTCACTCCTTACTTACAGTTCGTTACCACGAACTGTTTGATTACCACTCAAAATCCAAACAGAGATCATTGAAATATTGATCGTTTTTTTGTGTTACCAAAAGTATTGTATTCATAAAAATTTACATTTTCACGAAATGTAATTAACCAAATAGAAAAGGTTTTTCCGCTAAAGTAATTTACTTTAAAGTACTTCGCATAAATAGTAAAAGAAAATAATACCATTTAAAATTGCTAAAAACTAAGTTCCTAGAAGTATTTGCCATCCCAAAGAAATTTACTGGCGGGGCTGATGATGATCTGCCTTGCATTTTCCACATATGTGCTGGTAGATATGAGAATCTAACATATTAGCTGAATAGAGAAACAATTTTATTAATTCCTACTCCCCCCCCCCCTACCTCTTTCAACATTATTCTGAAGCCTCATGAAGAGGAAGCAGATTGTCCATTAGAATATACTTTTTTAGGAATCTACCCTACCCCTACCTAACAATGACTCACTCCCGCCCCCCTCGTTACAGCTGATACGCAATTATAGATCAATGCCACCGGGTGGCATTACTTCTTTTGCAACTGGGTAGCCTAAAATATAGTTATTGATACTTTTAAATCAATTAGCTTCTCAAAATTTTAAATTGATTGCAAATTCGCCCTCTTCGGGGTTAAGTCGTAGTTTGGTGCCCTAAAATACCAAGAAAACAAGACCTTCCCCTGGCCCAATTTGTAGGGTCACTTAAAAAAGAGCTTTAAATTCACGTTTTGAATGAGCTCCCTCCCAATTATCTTCGACCTTCGGTTTGATACAATCATCAATGTGAAGAACAAAACAAATAAAGATGC
Organism: Artemia sp. Qi Xiang Cuo; assembly: GCF_049724085.1. Lineage (NCBI taxonomy): Eukaryota > Metazoa > Arthropoda > Branchiopoda > Anostraca > Artemiidae > Artemia > Artemia sp. Qi Xiang Cuo. Next base: position 46,163,872 of record NC_142797.1, on the reverse strand, counting down.
ATCGACGAGGTTTCTTCCGAAAAAAAGCGAAATTCACCATTTTGAAAATTGGAGCTTGAAACCTCTATGATAGGGTTCTTAATTTTAAAGCTGGATGTTAAGTTTAAATTTAGTTTTTCTTTCGCTAGTCTATTTTTTTTTATGTCTGAATATATAAGGGATTTAAGTTCGAGGGAGGGAGAATTTTCATGTTATGAAAAAGGTACATTATACATGACCGTTATAAAATCAAAACGTGGTATCTATGCAGGTAGAATGATTTTTGAGTGTCTCTACTCCTTCTGTAAGCTATTCTAAGGCATAGAAAATTGCATAAGGACAAGTCTACATCTGTTATAATTTACGGAAGCAATAAATCTTTCTGTAATTTTGGTTTGAGTTTGATTTTCTTTTAAGATTAAACGCATAATAATTAAATATATCACCGTTTAAATAAATTGTTCGCTTTGCCAGGAATCCCTGTCGTTTAAATTTTTCTGTATTTTGTGTGATTTTGCATGTAATTTAATTGCTCTTTTTATTTGAGAGATCTTTCCTAAAAGTATCAAAGATAAACTCATTCATACGAAAAAGATTTCCTGAAATATATTCTCTGTCACCCAACCACCACTGATATTTTGGCGTTTGCCCCCCCCCCCCTGGAAAATTTCCTGCCGGTGCCCTTGTTAAATAATTGAGTAAAAACATTTATATTTAGCAACTGGAGTAATAAGACAGATCAGCTTCGAATTGGAAATCTTGTTTTGTCGTTTCATTTCTATGTGCAATTGATAGATAGACCAGTATCGTCACCAGGTCGTCTTTTAAAACTTAGAAAACCATAAAGCTGAAAAACAATGAATAGTTTCCAGAGTCATTACTGGTCCATAGGGGTTTAAACCGACCTTTCAGTTGCTAGGTCTGTTTTTACAGTGGCAAGTAACAAGCCTATGGACAGGCTGGTCCATAAAGACCCTTATCCAGTAATTTTGGCGTAATACCTTAAATAAGGTATTTTTTTTTAAGAGTACACTACCTTTCTATGACGAACAAATAAACGTTCAAATAGGGATAAGTCCATTTATTAGACAGCCAAAACAGATATAAAAGTTTGAATATTTCGACCACATATATAGTGATCGTCATCAGCAGATATATGTGGTCAAAATATCCAGACTTTTGTAGACCATTATCCAGTTTAAAAAAAAACGATTAATTTCTTTTTTTGGGAGGCGGCCCCTGCAGACTTTTTTCAAAAATTAGTTGTGTTGGAACCTGCAAGCCTGATAAAAAGCTGTTAATTTAGCACCAGTGCAAGAATTAAAATATTTTCAATCATAAACGTTCACCAATTTCTTCATTCTTATATTTGGTTTTATGGGGATTTGAAAAATATTGGAAGGGCTCGCCATATCCCCATCCCCATTCAAAAGGTAAGATATGCAAATTCTATTTCGATGACCAACCGAACTTCTTCGAAGGATTACCAAAAATGTAAATTGGTTTCAGAAGTCATCTAGGGAGCTGGTTACATTTTTGGCTGATCAATGATAAAATTATTTTGAGGTGAGGATATTTTGGTGACGAAACCAAATGAGGAAAGGTCCAAAAATTCAACATGAAACTCAGAAATCCAACAAAGGGAAAATTCAACAAACTGGGAATTCAATAAAGGTTTGAAAATTCAACATATTTTTTCTCCAACAAATTGAAAGTTCAATATTATCAAAGGAAACAACTAGTTTATCTTTCAATAAGTTGAAAATTCAGGAAGGGGACAGTAACCTAACAGTTTGATTCTCAGGAAATTAAAAATTAAACAACGATGGAAAAACCCTAGTAAGGTCTCAAATTATCATTTTATTAGGCCTCTAACGATTTCCAACTGTTGAAATTATAACTTTTGTTGACGAATATTATCAATATTTATTTGAATCTCAAACAATTTTTTACATTGGAATTCACAATTCAAAATAGATTTTAAAGCTCTGACACATATACTTAGAACTTTGCTATGGCAGCCGATATAATTATACGTGTGCTGCTCTTTTATTCATACTGGGTGTTAAGGATTGCTACAAATCATATTTTAAATCAGACTGGTATATAAATATAAAGTCAAGCTCTATTGTCTAAGGATTATTTCAACAGAAATTAAAAAGGCCTATCAAAACAAAACCATTAGATCAAAAATAGGTTGACTATATTTCTAATGATATTTTGTATCAATCTATGCTAATCTTAAACTTTGAACTAATCAGCAGTAGGTTATTTCAAAGAATTGTTCAAACACACCAGGAAATGTAGAGAATATCAAATGAGCTTTTTTTAGGTCTAAAATTAAAATTGAATTGTCGCCTTTCTTGATGTACGAGCAAGGATATTCTAAACGGACTAAATAGCAAGACACATATTGAAAAAAGAAAAACTGTTTTATTTCACCAGTTGTTGAAACAAGGAAAGGTTTTAAGGTTAAAAAGATAAGAACAGCATTAGTTACGAAGTTTCTCTTTCAAATATTTCTACAAGTTTGGAAAAAAATATCCAAACATCATTGAAAACTAAGGGAGATAGTAGAAAGAATATTTACACAAAAAAATCAATACCAGAGAATAGGTTTAAAACAGAGTTTAGATATCATAAAACTGCCTTGTAATGCCTTTGAAATTACTATAGTAGAGTAGCCATATCCCAGAGGATACATGTAAATCTTTCCCAGCACGAAAATCAATGCAAGAGGAGTATACAAGTTGCAAATGGATTATTTCCAAATTGGTTGCTTAATGTTCCAATTAAGTATTAGAACATTAGATCATAGTAATTTGATGTTTTGCCACATCCTGATAAGTGTTTCTAAGGACTTTTTGAAAAATAACAACTTTAAATACCATCTGGACGCATGAAATAGTATTTTAAGAAGACCATTTTTATAAATGAGAAAAGCAAATAAGCTCAATGTCTTGGAATTCGTAACCCATGTTTGAATGCTCAATTTTGACATCAAAATGTGGGCATGTGGGCATGCAAAAAAGGATTTTTATTAGTTATTAAAATAACAATTTCAAAAGTTTCAGAAAGTGGACTTCTGTTCCTAAAGATAGCCAGAGTTAAAATTTTTATTCAGAAAGGCCTTTAAAGGACACTACTGATGATAAAACTAAAATTTTAAAGGCACAGTCGATGAAGTGGCATAAATTAAGTAAAGAGTGCATGTCCTCCCCCCCCCCCTCCATAGATAGAGACTTTAATACCGATTAAACTGGAAGTTCGGTATTTCATACCTACAATAAATATAAATTTCTCCAATTTATTATTAATATATTTTCTGGCCTCATCGTGTACAAAGAATAGTCTTAAAAACTTGGGAGAGTGTTTGTTCGAAGAGAAATTGGAAGATCCGGCCCTCGTTTTCAGGTCAGAAAGTGACAAGTCTCCCTTGTGTGCCCCTGTTTGCTCCCTTGTATCCCCAAAGCCCATCATGGTTTCAGATAGAATTTGTGGAATATGTCTTTCGGTTACAATGATTGATATGTCCACAGAATAAGTATTCAGGACCATAATCTATAGAATCGGAAGGTCAAGGTCCCAATTTTTGCCTCTGACCCATGTTTCACAAATAAATTTTGTTTAAAAGTGTAAGCAAGTCGCACATTGTAAAAACCAGAATCTTGCAAGGAATTTAAATATGGAAGATTTGCGGTACAAATTGGGCTTACAATTTCTTCAAACTACCCGATCACCCCCACAACGACAAACTGTTTAGGAGAAAAATAAAAGTTTTGCATTTTGTTTAAACCAGGAAAATGCACGGATTTTCAATGATATGTAAAACGAGTCAAGTTCAAGTCACAGACTGAACCAAACTATTTCCATTAATAACCTAGACATGCAATTATTTAAACATATTAATAATTAAAACGGAAAAGATAAACAAAAGATTCTTTTGATAAAATGAAGTTACATCCAAATTCAAGGGTGTCGACAAGACGGTAGTCAGGATGGCTTTAGCCCCATAGAAAGGATGGAATACCGCCCACATGCATATTTTTTATCCATATGATTTAAAATCCCTTTCTGTATCGATTACTAAATTTCAATTAGAAACACTGTTAGAAAAAAAGTATAAGACGAAATTATGGTTGATAGAATATTTCGGCTGAATATTCAAGTTTCGGTCATAGACGGCCAATTATGGTTAAAACGCAGCTCATAAGAACATGTAAGTTGAACTTTTCGTTACGCCAAGTTAAAGAAAAAAACTTTTTTAAATATTTATTCTATATTTTTCTCCTAAAGTACCAAAGAAGCGAACAATTTGGACTACCTCTGGCAACAGTTTAGAGTTACTACCCTTATGAAGGAAACATTAAAAAAAAAAACTGTTTGTCCTCAAGTAGCCCACTGAAGAAATTAATAGTTTGGGATATCTCTGGTAACAGTTCAGAATTACCACCCTTCTGAAGGAAACATAAAAAAAAATAGAAGTACCATTATCATGGTACCCCCCCCCCTCGGATACCCCTATATATAGTCATAGGATATATATCAAACTAAAAAAAAAAAACAACAAAACTGTGAAACATTTGATTGTTTACTTAATAATATACACAATTTTTATATTAATTAGGTTACCATGTTTCCTTCCAGCATTAGCTTATACACATTTTTACCTCATTTAGTATTTCTTCTGCAATATTCAATCAGTCACACAGTTTAAACTGGATACCTTGGGGTTTACACAGCAGATACCCATTATGCAACAGGTCAAAAATGGAAATAACAACAAAGACATGCAATATTAGGGCTATGTTTGGTTCTATCAGGTAAGGGGGGGATACCAAAATATGATGAAAATATAACACTTTAGTAACAAAATAATGGAAACTACAACAGAGAATTATGGAAAGCAAGCCGCCCAGAATGCATTATTAATTCCTAACCTAGCCACCTCTATATAATAAATATTTAATTAGAATAAATCCGCATAGTACTTTTTCTCGTTCAGGCTAAGCTTATTATCTTCGAATATGCAGAAAAAATCGGTTTCATTACTGACCATGAATAAAGTGTGGTCGCTATAACACGTAAGTACCGATATTTCCTTCAGAAGAACCGTAATTCTCGACTATTACCTAAGGTCCTTATACTCATGCCGCTTATACTCCTTACGTTGCTTGTGCTTTTAACATAAGCATCCTTCACACGCAGTGCATTTTACCTTTTATTTAATCCTCTTAATCAGTTTATATCCAAGTTTAATTTGAAAAGCAGCATTAGGTTACTTTATATGTTTCTTTACCCATCGAACAGACAGTATTAACTACCATCATTTTGAAAAAGCGGTTTATCTTTCCAGGTTCTTTCTCTTAGCTGGAAGTTTAACGCCTTCCGTGATGATGCGCATTATCCCATTTTGTTTTTGTATGCAAAGCAGTTTCTAATGCAAAAAGGAGGGAGGTGGGAAAGAAAGGAAACAAAAATATTAATTTGTATTAAAAGTACTTGCATAAAGGGTATCTAAATTACCCTACCTCATAGGACTAACTAAAAACAAGTCACCCATTAAAACAATTTTTCACTGTCTTAATGGTCTTTGTTCAAACACTGAGACGGTATGTGGCTAAAATCATTATCAATAGCCCTAAACAGGCTTTGTGATATGTTCTGATGAATTTATCCGCTTTTATGACCAAAATAGCTATGTCAATATTTATACCTTTTATGCTGCTTCTTATGAGAACAATTAATTCTGTCCCAGATAGAGAATAGTGCATATACAAGCCCCAGTTTATGGGGAGTATAGTCTTCTTCCAGAATGAAGTATTTTCTTCTAAACTTTTGAAACTTGCTTTTGAAGGGCTCTGTATGGAATGCATGGGCGTAAGCAGCATATTGTCTAGGGGGGCAGTCGATAGTGTGATGGAGGGTCTTTTATCAACTGCTTTTCCAACCATATGCTTTTTCAGCCATATCTAATGTAAATTTGAAGGTCTAGGGGGGGGGCAGATGCCCCCCTGCCCCCCTCCCTACACCCATGAATGCATGTATGCAGGATGGACGTTTTCAGATCCATGCCTTTCTTCCGAAGTCTAGAGGTCTTCACAACTTCCGATATATGCCTCATATCTCCCATGTAATTCGTCTATTTCTCTATATTTTCCAGTTTGACCTCAAACTCTGGAATACCTGAGATAGATTTATATGCACGTCATGCTCAGTGGTTATTAGATTCAGTAAACTAATATATTGATATAGTTAATTATACAATGTTGTAAAAACTTATATCAAGTCTCTGAGCCAATTCAAAACAATTAATATTGGGCTATTTAGTTGGAGAAATAAAGTTAAGACTGTGCTAACAAGTTGTAAGTAGGGGAGCTGTTGTCCCCCCGGAAAATTTCCCCCATGGAAAATTCTCTCACACGTAAAATTGAGCAGCAACAGAGAAAGTATAAAATAAATACCTCAACATGTCGATCAGATGTCCTAAGGGGTAACAATAACAATTTAATTCTTATAAGATTGTTTAACGTTATTGTTCTGTAGCATATATAGTATGCCGCTGTTTTGAAGAATTTTTCTCACATATATATATATACATATATATATATATATATATATATATATATATATATATATATATATATATATATATATATATATATATATATATATATATATATATATATATATATATATATATATATATATATATATATATATATATATATATATATATATATATATATATATATATATACACACACACACACACATGCACGCACGCACGCACGCACGCACGCACGCATATATATATATATATATATATACATCGGCGCCCATAAGGGGGGGGGGCAGGGGGGCGGTCGCCCCCCCCCCCCCCTGACGGTATTACGTCGCCTTACATTTTTGTTTTGAGATTCTATTATATATAGCATTGAAAGTGCCGATTAGACCAGGTAAAAAAGACCTTTGCTTCCCAAGAGATCGTCAAAAGCTGAAAAAGTTTAAGTAAGGTTTGTGGATTTCAAATAAGAGCCCTGTAAGTTTACGGCAAATTCTGACTTCTGCTAAAGTTTTAAAGGTCAAAAAATGCGCGAAATGTTCGTAATTTTTTTAGTTTTAGTTTTTAATCTTCATTTTAGGTATATAGGCCTATATTCCCGTTTAAATTTACAGAAATTAGGTTGCGTGGCGTTCAGGGCTTCTAATATCCCCGCATTTTTGGGGATTTCGCCGAAATCTCTTTGGCTCCCCGAAAAAAAATATTGTTCCTCGAAAATCACCCAATCATGTTACCACCCCCAGTGATGTATCACTAATGACTATCCATCCCTAGCGTGTATTTCTTTACTTGCCATGCATTTTTTCACTGCCTTACTCTCTTGCTCGTTAATTTTTGTCTGTTGTTTTACAATGCATACAAATGATAGACGGTTCTTGTTCTTAAAACAGGTTTTTACAAAAGTATTCTCTTTCTGAAATGAGACTAAACCATTTCGATTCAAATGTTGTATTCCTAATGCTATACGACTCTACATCATTTGTGGTCGTGGTCAAAACTATTGAAGAATTTTATTTTAAGTTGGATTCTTCAGTTGTATTTTGAGTTCTGAAATTGAATATCTAGAGGAGAATTCTTTAGAAAGCCGAATTGTAAGTTAATTTTTTTTTTGCTACTTTGGTTTTGGACATACTGTATTAATGTTTAATAAATAATGAGTGAACGCATGATATATTGAAGGAATTGATCTTTTGGTACTTTCCCATTGTGTGGGCCTTTCGGGTTAACCGCTATAGAGTAGACAATGATAAAACCCGTTTTTGACGTGTTAACCACTATAAAGTAGGCAATGATAGCGTGGTTTTCATTTTGTATACGATATTAAACTGTATTTTTTTTTGGGGGGGGGGAAGTGACCTAGTTGACGTGAGGTTACGTATTTAATATATTGTATTATATACCCCCAGCCCCAACCCTCCAAATGTGCAAATATATAGCCCAAATTTGTTTCTAAACTATTATATATTAATCCTATTTTATTTCATTAGCATTAACCAAACTGGACTTTTTAGAAAGGCCGACATAATCGGAAAGCACCGATCTTTTTTCCACGAATTCTTACCGTTTAAATTTTGTTTCATTTGGTGTGTAAAAATTAAGTTCTCTATTATCTGAGAGTTGTACTTGTCATGCCACCTTCTTCCCTCAAACGTATTCCCCTTCCCTTACAATTATTATTCTGGTTCTTCACCCGTGTAATATTTTCGGTAGGCTTAATATTTTAAATTGCAGTTTAGGATCTTTTTACAGTCTTGCGAAGCTGTTAGGTAGGCGAAGAAAATTTAATGGAAAAGATATTTTGCTCAAATTAGGGATAGCCTAGTAAATTTTGTTTAAATATTCAGGCATATCTTTACAACTTCTAATGCTTTAACAATTAGTAACCCTTTATAAAGGCTCTTGAGATGGAAAGAATAGAATTTAAAAATGTTTTATAATTGAATTTCTTCTTAATAACCCTCCCTAAATACAACCAGTACTTATGTATTAGCCAGAAAACAAGCGATAGGTGAAGGTTGGTTAATGCTAATGAAGTAAATCAAAATATGATGAAAATACAATAGCTTAGAAACAAATTTGGGCTATATATTTGCACATAGGAGGGGTGGGGCTGGGGGTAAAGCATAGTATAAATCAAATAAATAACCTAACCTAGGTATCTTTTTTTGCCCCAAGACCCAAAAAAACTAAAGTTTCAATATTGTTCACGGAGTGAAAAACCCCTTTTTGCCTAGCGCGCCAAAGGTATTCTCTTGATAAACAAGCTGCTTAACTAGTTTTGTTGTATCATGTTCGCTATACAATTTTTTGTGTGTTTTCTGGCTAATGGGTAAGAACCATACAATCTTCGAACCGTAAATATCAAAAAAGTTTTTATCATCTGAAAATAGGCCTAAGGAGCAACATTAAAACGAACAAGAATTATTACATATATCAGAGGGGGGTTGTCCTTGTCTCCTCTTTAAAACCACGTTATTTATGCTAAAGTTTGAATTTTGTCCCTAATCTGTTAGAACGGTTACTGAAACACAGCTGTTATTCTATTAGAACAATAAGAAGCTTTCTTAAAATCACTAAAAAATCTTAGCGTGAATAGTCAGGTGTTAAAAGGTTCATTTCTATTCGTTTTAAGTTTTAATGGTGCTCCTTAATTTCAGGTGAAAAAACTATTTTTTTTTTATTTAATTCCTGGTATTTGAATGTACGCTTGCCGAAGAATATTCATTGATTCGCAGAAATCGTTGCAGATGTTATTAAAAGCCCTGATGGCTTTGATTAATGGCACCTACATTACTTATTTACTAGTTTGCTGTTTTCTATAATATTCGTTCCATTTAAATCAAAATCATTCCTTGCTCAAACAAAACCCTAACTCCAAATTACTAATGAGGCGGTTCTAATAGATATATTTTCTTTATTTTTAGAAAAATGGATATCTGGAAGTTTTTTGAATCAAAAAATATAAAAAAGGCTAAGTTTGAGGAAACCTCGCCTCCAGAAAATAAAAAAAGATCTGAAGCAGGTGCCTGATTTAGATGTCTCGTCATCAACAGCCAAAGAAACTGTAATGGAACAACATTCAACTTCAAGAAGATTTTTTGAGTTTCAGCAATCCTTACAGTCCAAAAACACGACTGTTAATGACAGTGCGGTTGAAAGTGTTGATTTAGGGAGCTTTTTGGAAAAGCCAGGTATTTCTGATTGTAAAAAATACAAATTGCTGACAAACCCAAGTGTAAACTGTTATTCTCATGATTTCAAGAAAGATGTTTCTATTATTGGTAAAGATGCCCGTAAATTTAAGGAAAGCTGGTTGTATGCTTATCCATGGTTAGTGTATTCGACTTCACTAAAAGACGGGCTTTGTAAATATTGTGTGTTATTTAAGCCAGCCTTGAAGAGAGGCATTTTTGGCTCTTTCGTGATAAAAGCTCACAAGGATTTCAAACATTTTCATGAAGACGCACGGAATCATGCCAAATCCAAGTGGCACCACGAAGCTGTAATTAATGCTAATAACTTCTGTGATTCAATGACGATGAAGAAAAAAGACATCAAAGAACAACTGGATTCTGCTATATCTGATCTTATGCAGATAAACCGAAGCAAACTTACATTAATTTTAAAAGCAATTATATTTTGTGATACTCACGACATTGCTCTCCGTGGAAATCATTCAAATGGAGGAAACTTTCAAGACCTGCTTCGTTTTCGCATTGAAGCAGGAGATCAAGTCCTTAAAGACCACTTACTTACTTACTTACTTAAAGCTCTTGCTCGGCAGCGTCGCCAGCGTAGAGGGAACCAGTCGTCAGCGCCGTCAGTCTTCTCCAGAGTGGTCGGTTCAGGGCGAGGGTTGTCACTTCAGCTGGGTTGATGTTTCTGGAGGCGAGCCGATCACGGATGACGTCCGCCCATCTGGTGCGTGGTCTTCCCCTAGGACGCCTCCAGCCGTTTGCAGCTGGGTCGAAATCGAAGATGAGCCGGGAGACCACATAAAGGCATATTCAGGTACAGCTAAATATACATTTCATAGAGTCCAAAATGAGTTGATAAATATTTGTGGGAGTATATTCTAAGATAAAATAGTCAAAGAAGTAAATGATAGTCAAGCATTCTCTTTGCTAGCAGATGAGACTGCTGAGAGTAGTGGGAAAGAGCAGATGTCAATAGGGGTACGTTACATAAAACGGATTCAAACGTTGGATGGGTGATCAAAGAAGAAATTGTGGGGTTTGCCGAACTTGAAAAATTAGATGCAGGAAGTATTGCTGATGCAATTTTGCATTTCACAGACAAGATAGGACTAGACATGACAAAGCTAATTGGTTTAGGATTTGATGGATGTTCAACGATGGCCGGGAAAGATACTGGAGTTCAACGAAGAATCCGGGAAAAATATCCAAAAGCTGTGTATTTTCACTGTGCCTCTCATAGATTAAATTTAGTTGTCAATGACCTCAATATTGTACCAGAAATTAGATACACAATAGGCACAATAAAAAAAAGTGATCCGATTCTTCAGGGAGAGAACTCTTAGAAGGAAAAAAATCCCAAAAATTCCTATTCTGTGTGAAACAAGGTGGTCTGAGAAGTACAGATGCATACGCAAATTTCAAACAATTTTATTGCCATCAAGGAAGCTTTGAGTCAACTTTCCACTGAAAATGAGCCGAACCAAGACACGCGTTCACAAGCTTTTCAGTTGGATGCTGCAGCATCATCAGTGGCTTTTATCGTATGTCTAAAAATCATTTCCAGATACTCTTCATACCTTGAGCCAGTTGTAAACAAAATGCAGTCCGTCGATTTTGACCTACATGCTGTACATATGCACGTAAAAGAGAAATTGTTAAGGGTTTTTCAAAAGCACAGAGTAGAAGCAGTCATGGAATTTGAAGGAATTTTCACGGAAATACAAGAAACCTGTCATTTAACTGGAAATTTAAATCAAAACACCTAGGACAACCGCAAGACAAACTCATCATTTCTATGGCGAATCCAATAGATTACTATAGGTTAGCTGTTTTTATTCCTTATTTGGACTCGTTAATTATTTCACTTGAATCGAGATTCAATCACCACAACAAAACCCCGTCCAAAGGAATTCTTATTCATCCCAACATTTTAAAAACTACGGAGAAGGACACATTTGTTAATGCTATGAAAGATCTGTTTAAGTTCTATGACAATAAAAATTTAGAAATAGAAGCAAAAACGTGGTACGATGTGTAGAAAAACAAAGACTGTGGTGAGGAAGTGAAGCTCATAGATCTCTTGTCTGAAACTTCATTTTTCCCTTCAATTATGAGAGCCCTTGTTAACTATCGAAACAACCCACCAACAACATGCACTGTGGAGAGACCCTTCAGCACCCTGAGGCGAGTTAAAACACGGCTGAGGAGCACTAGGAGTGAAGAACGCCTATCAAGTTTGAGCTTATCAATCATTCACAAGTATAGAGCACAAGAGCTCAATTTGGAAGAGCTGGCTATAGACAAAGTTTCCAAACAGAAGCGAAATCTACAATTTGCTTTTTCTGAAAATCTATAATTTTGTGATTTAAAGATCTTGTGTAAGTTTCTTTTCATGAGTTAAATCAATTTTTTTGAGATTTAGATAAATCAAAATCTTTTTATTTAAAAAAATTTTATTTTTTGAATTTTTAATGATTAAAAATTTGTGATTATGTTCCGAACTCCAGTTTCACTCATTTCACTTTCATGTGGTTCATTTCATTTCACTCATGTGGTTCACAACAGAGAATTTCGCTAAGAGGGCAAATGTGATCTTTAGCAGAACCCACCAATGTCGACAAAATTTTCTGCCACCGTTATGTTTTTTGTCTGTTTTTGTTGGTTTTGAAAGCAAGGCCAATATCAAAATTAAATTTTAAATTTTAAAAGGGAAAATCGTGTGTTTGTACAATAAGGTGCCCTCTACTTAATTTGGAATAATTTACGGTTATTAAAGGATATAACGTATTTTTAAATATTTTGCCCCCCCCCCCTAAAATTCAGCCTATGGGCGCCCATGTATATATATATATATATATATATATATATATATATATATATATATATATATTGTGTAAATTAGATGGTGATATTATCGTTTTTCAAATTATCTCATTCGGCACCCCCTTTGGACCCGAAACTCGTTATAATATAAGTTTCGTATAATATAGTACTCGTTATAATATAACTGATCTATGTATTGCCGTTTCAAAAAGTATTGTGAATTTTAGTGATTAAACTGTCACACGACCGGAGTCATATCTTGCAGTGGTAAGAGTAAGTAGTAAGTCTGCAGTGTTTGTGTTTTTGCTCGCTCGCTTAGAATTCTTTTTTTTATTCTGATTTCTTTCGTATATTTGCTTGTGTTGCATTTTGCGAAATGTTTAATTGTTCATTTTGATGTTTTATTATTTTGTTTTCTTTTACTGCCCCATCTTCTGGATTGTATGTGACGAGTTTTCAAATAAATAAATAAATAAATAAATAAGAACCAGACATCAAAAACAGTTGTAGGCTGGTTGGTTTTCCGAACACTTTTGATTTAAGAAAAGGACTAGAACTCTCAATTTTGGACCGAATAACTATACTTTGAAGGTTCTACAACCATGTGGGGGAGGTTGGTGATAAAGAAGGGACAGTTGTCCTCCTATTCGGAGTTTTGGAGTTTAATGTTACTCTTTACTTTCATAATAACAATGTAGACCAGAAATGTTCCCGGAAATAAAAGAGATTGTATATCAGTTTCTACCTCCACTTCCCCTCCTCCGACCCATCCTTAGAACTAATTCTGTATTTATCTGAAATCTCAATGAGAGTTAGGATATTTTGGCGTTAAAATGCCCGCTTTGAGGCATCTGCCTTCACCCTAACTATTAGACCTTTTGACTAGTTTGAACAAAATAAGCGTTACAAAATTTTGACCTTTGTTAAGGAGAGGGGGAACATAAAAAACAAGGTGGGGGAATGGTTTCCCTCCAGTCTCTCTTCACCTCACCCTCAACATACATCGAAAGTTTCAACCTAATTCCTTCAGCCGTTGCTTAGATATTGCTAATATTCCCTTTTTACAACCAGCAACAGAACATTTCCTTGATGTTCCACCTTAGAACTATAAGTCTTTTGGGGAGATCCAAGATCAAACATGCGCACTTTTCTTAGTAAAAAACCTTATATGTTAAATGTCAGCAGCTTGCATAACTTACACCCCTTGCGCCGGGGTTGCACGAAGCGGGGGGAGGGAGGGGTGCAACCCTGGATGCATAGTTATTTACTCTTTAGCCTAGTTTGAATAAAATGGCTATATCCATATTTTTGTATGCATTTGATTGAAAAGGGCATAGGAGGGGGTGGTTGCCCTCCGATCACTTTTGAATCTTAAAAAGAGAACTGGAACCTTCGATTTCCGATTGAATGAGCCCCCTCCAAAGTTTATAAGACCACCCTTCCTCTAAAACTTTATATCTGAACAATAGGCAACCTGAATATCTTACAGCCCTTGCCCTGGAGGCTGGAAGGGGGGTCGTCAAACCTGGAGGCACGGCTATTTGACCTTTTGACTATTTTGAACAAAATGGCTATCTCAAAATTTTGATCGGATGCGTTTGGGGAAAAAAAGGTGCGTGTGATGGATTGTTGAACTTTAAATTTGTAATCAAATGAGCCCCTCCTGAAGTTTACAAGACCGCCTCTTTCATCTGAAGTGCCTCTGGAAATAAAAATAAATACATGATAATACATTGAACCCTTATGGCTCTTTACTGTAGGCAACGATATAGCCTTGCCTCTGACTTAAGCAGGTGAGTAGAGCTTTCAATTTCTCTAGTAATGAACATCCGAAATTATCAAGGAGGAATAAAGGAGGGAGGGGGAATTATCCGAGGGGAATTTTCCATGGAGGATTTCCCGGAGGAAATTTGCCGGGGGGAGGGGTAATTTTTCAGGGAAATTGTCTGTGGGAGGATTTTCCGTGGTTCGAGAATTTTCATGGGGGGGGGGGGGGTTCAGGGAGAATTTCCGCTGGGGGAATTTTCACCGTGGGCATTTTCCACGTGAAGAATTTTCAGGGGGCTTTCCAAGGGGGTGAATTTTCCGGTGGGAATTTTTGTTGGAGTGGGATTTCCGGGGGGAAATGCATAGACCCTGAGATACATTCGGAATAATGTTGAACATAGATAAAATCAGTTTTTTAACATAAAATCCCTGAGGAACAAATTTTCAAAAGATGCGGGTTCTATATTTTCCTTATTATGTTTCCATATCATTTTATATTATGGTGTAATACACATTATCAAAAGATACATGTGTTACATCATGTGATATATGAAGATGCAGTTTTGACAAAATTGCATTAGATATAGAATCTCCTTTCAAATGAGCCCTTAAACTGCTCCCTATGATGTTCTAGTGCACATCTAGCGCTAAAGAAACAACAAACAAAGAAAAACCAAGAAAAAAGGACATAAGACAAAAAAGACAAATAAAATATGGTATAGGCCTACAATATAATATAATATGGTATACTATCCATAATCAAAATACGCATGCGTTACATCATCTGATATATGAAGATGCAGTTTTGACAAAAGTTGCATTAGATATAGAATCTCCTATCAAACGAGCCTTTAGACTGCTCGCTATGATGTTCTGGTGCACATCTAGCGCTAAAAAAAAAAAATAACAAACAAAGAAAAGGCAAGAAAAAAGGACATATCAGTGTTGCCCTCGCAAAAAAGTAGTTTTCCTTGTTATTCCAGGTATTCAGAACGATTGACTGAACAAAATCCTTTTGGACTTTTTCATAAGTTATCCTAATTTATGACATTTAGCCATTGTAAAATAATCATGTGCAGCGCGCTAGCGCTGCCTAAGTAAAGAACGATGTGGGCACAATGTGTTTTTTTTTCTTCTTCTTCAGTCGGGAAATTCGTATCAAAGGAGTTGTCGTAGAAACTTTGAAAAGGGCTCATTCGATTGGAAATTGGAGTAGCTAGTATCCTTTTTAATAGTCGAAAGTGATTGGAGGGTAACTAGCCACCCCCCCCCCACCCGTGCCATCATTCCCCCAAACACACCCAATCAAAATTTTGAGATAGCCATTTTGTTCAGCGTAGTTGAATTCCAGATAGAAAATGTGTTTTTGAGGAGGACACTCTCCCACAACCCTCAGGGCAAGGGTTTTACGTTATGCCCTGAGATAAGAACGATGTTGGCACAATGTACTATATATTATTTTTTTCCTTTAGAGCAGGGCACTTCATATGGTAGGGGTCGTCGTAGAAACTTTAAAAGGGGTTCATTCGATTGGAAATTGAGATTTCTAGTGCCCATTTTAATCTTCGAAAGTGACTGGAGGGCAACTAGCCCCCTCCCATGCCCATCATTCCCCCAAACAAATCCAATTAAAATTTTGAGATAGCCATTTTGTTCAGTGTAGTTGATTTACAGATAGAAAACATGTTTTTGAGGAGGACACTCCCCCACAACCCTCAGGGCAAGGGTTTTAAGTTATGCCCTGGGGGAATATAAGGTGTTTATAGAAGGCGTTGTCGTAGAAACTTCAAAACAGGCTCATTTGATTGGAAATTCGAAGGGCTAGTACCTTTTTTAATTGTCGAAAGTGATCGGAGGGCAACTAGCCCCCTCCCACGCCCAGCATTCCCCCAAACACATCCAATCAAAGTTTTTAGATAGCCATTTTGTTCAGTGTAGTTGATTTACAGATAGAAAATATATTTTTGAGGAGGACACTCCCCTAAAACCCTCAGGGCAAGGGTTTTAAGTTATGCCCTGGGGGCATATAAGGTTTTTATAGAAGGCGTTGTCGTAGAAACTTCAAAACAGACTCATTCGATTGGAATTTCAAAGGGCTAGTGCCCTTTTGAATAGTCGAAAGGGATTGGAGGGCAACTACCCCCACGCCCATATTTCCCCAAACACATCCAACCAAAGTTTTGAGATAGCCATTTTGTTCAGTGTAGTTGATTTCCAGATAGAAAATATGTTTTTGTGGAGGACACTCCCCTAAAACCCTCAGGGCAAGGGTTTTAAGTTACGCCCTGGGGGCATATCTGGTTTTTAAAGAAGTCGTTGTCGTATAAACTTCAAAACAAGCTGATCCGATTGGAAATTCGAAGGGCTAGTACCCTTTTTAATAGTCGAAAGTGATGGGAGGGCAACTACCCCCCCCCCACGCCAATATTTCCCCAAACACATCCGATCAAAATTTTGAGATAGTCATTTTGTTCAGTGTAGTTGATTTCCAGTTATAAAATATACTTTTGAGGAGGACACTTCCCCACTACCCTCAGGGCAAGGGTTTTAAGTTATGCCCTGGGGGCATATAAGGTTTTTATAGAAGTTGTTGTCGTAGAAACTTCAAAACGGACTCATTCGATTGGAATTTCAAAGGGCTAGTGCCCTTTTTAATAGTAGAAAGGGATTGGAGGGCAACTAGCCCCCCCCCCCCCCCCCACGCCCATATTTCCCCAAACACATCCAATCAAAATTTTAAGATAGCAATTTGGTTCAGTGTAGTTGATTTCCAAATAGAAAATATGTTTTTGAGGAGGACACTCCCCCACAACCCTCGGGGTTGAACGATAAGAACGATGTTGGCACAATGTACTATTTGATATTTTTTCCTTTAGAGCTGGGCACTTCATATGGAAGGGGTTGTCGTAGAAACTTCAAAAGGGGCTCATTCGATTGGAAATTGGAATTCGATTGGAGTTCTAGTGCTCTTTTTAATAGTCGAAAGCTATTGGAGGTTAACTAGCCCCCCCTCCCGACCATAATTCCCCCAAACACATCCGATCAAAATTTTGAGATAGCCATTTTGTTCAGCGTAGTTGATTTCCAGATAGAAAAAAGAGGACACTCTCCCACAGCCCTCAGGGCAAGGTATTTAAGTTATGCCCTGGGGGCATATAAGGTTGTTATAGAAGGTGTTGTTTTAGATACTTCAAAATCGGCTCATTCGACTGGAAATTTGAAAGGCTTGTACCCTTTTTAATAGTCGAAAGTGATTGGAGGGCAACTAGCCCCACCTCCCTCACACGCCCATCATTCCCCCAAACACATCCAATGAAAATTTTGAGATAGCCATTTTGTTCAGCATAGTTGATTTTAGGATAGAAAATATATTTTTGAGGAGGACTCCCCCCCACAATCCTCAGGGCAAGGGTTTTAAGTTATGCCCTGGGGGCATACGAGGTTTTTTATAGAAGGCTTTGTCGTAGAAACTTCAAAACAGGCTCATTCAATTGGAAATTTAAAGGGCTAGTGGCCTTTTTAATAGTCGAAAGGGATTGGAGGGCAACTAGCACCCCCACGCCCACATTTCCCCAAACACATCCAATCAAAATTTTGAGATAGCAATTTGGCTCAGCGTAGTTGATTTTCAGATAGAAAATATGTTTTTGAGGAGGACTCTCCCCAACAACCCTCGAGGCAAGGGTTTTAAGTTTTGCCCTGAGAGCATATAAGAACGATGTTGGCACAATGTACTATTTGTTATTTTGTCCTTTAGAGCTGGGCACTTCATATGGAAGGGTTCGTCATAGAAACTTCAAAAGAGGCCCATTCGATTGGAAATTGAGAGTTCTAGTGCCCTTTTTAATAGTCGAAAGTGATAGGAGGGAAACAACCCCCCCCCCCCACAACCATAATTCCCCTAAACTCATCCAATCAAAATTTTGAGATATCAAATTTGTTCAGTGTAGTTGATGTCCAGATAGAAAACATAATTTGGAGGAGGAAACTCCCCCACAGCCCTCAGGGCAAGGGTTTTAAGAGTAGAAGGGCCTTATTGACTCCGAACATTACCACGTGGTTTATGGTTTTCTCAGTGAGAATGAAAAAACAGGAATTTTCTCACTTGGAAAAACATGAATTTTGTCACATTTATGGTTGTTTTCACGGATGGATATGTGTGTTGTTCGATTTATTTGATGTTTTTCTCGGATGTCAACATCAAATTATGGATGTTTTATGGTTTTTGTCAGTGAGAATTTGAAAAACATGAATTTTCTCACATTTTTGTATGTTTTTATGGTTTTTGTCAGTGAGAATTTGAAAAACAGGAACTTTATCACTTGGAAAACCATAAACCACGTGGTCCTGTCACGAGTCAGAACACCTGTGCTGTCGACCTCAATTCACATATCGTGAATCAATAATTCCCCTTAGAAACAACAAATTAATTTTCCCTTTCTTGACAGATCAATCAATCAACGACATCATCTGTCAGACTTTAAAAATTTTCGCATAGAAACATTTCTCCAGGAATAGATCCAAAATCATTAATGTCTTTGCCTCGGGAACAGTTCTACTGGTCGAACTCCAAAGGATATTAATAACCAAAGTCCATGGAAACAATTAGGCACGAAACATCATAGCGATGAATTGTTTTTGCGCGCGAGAAGGTTTCATATTAATTTGAAATGTATTAGCACAGAGATGTCAATAACAAAGGAACACGCTGAATTTGCGTTTAGGGATTATTTGGGCGAAACCGTTTTAGACAGGTTATGGAACTATTTCGGCGAAACAGATAGAGACATTTTAAAAGAAGATTTTTGAAGAGATTTTGGAGGAGGTTTTGAGTGTGGTCGTTATAATACACAAGTTTCATTTGAACAGTGTTGTGAGGTCCTCTAACCCAACCCCAAAGGGTCCCAATCCTCCTACCCCAACCCCGAAGGAAGCCCCCTGTCCTCAAAGGTCCCCCAAGCTCCCAGAGCCCCAGCCCCCCCCCCCCCAAACGCCCTCCTCAGACCCTCAAAGACCCTCCTCTGGTCCTCAAAGGGCACCCGGATCCCCAAAGGGCACCCCGGACCCCAAAGGCCCTCCCCCCGGTCCGCAAAGGTCCCCCACGCGCCCAAAGAGCCCCCGGCCCCCCCACAGGCCCACCCAGACCTCCAAAGGCCATCCCCGGGCCCCCCCAAGGCCCATCGAGCTCCCACAGGACCAACGGGGTCCCAAAGGCCCTCCCCTGGTCCTCAAAGGTCCCCCAAGCTCCCACCGAGCCAACCGGCCCCCCAAGGGTCCCCCAAACACCCTCCCGGGGCCCCCCAAAGAGTCTCCTCTCCATTTTTTTTTTAATACTTTTCTATGGCTTTATTATATCTTTTCTGAACAAGTTCCATTCATAATGTCATTCCTAAACCCATTTTCCAACCTCAAAGAGTCCCCTCCCCAATTCATAAATACTTTCTTGAATTTTTTAATATGGTATTTTTTTAACTTTTTTCGTATCTTAAAATGACATGAAATATGCTTACGGCTCTACCAATCGTACTCTGTGTTTGTTCATGGACACGACGCGGCTTTTCCACTGGTACTCTATGGTAGATTATCGACACTACCGAGTTTATTGTATGCATTAAATCAGTATTTTTATGCAATGGAAGGATCAACCTACAAGTCTCTCATGTAAAACATGAAGATGAATTATTCAACGAAAGTGTGCGCACATGAAAAAACTAGTGTCATGTTGGACGCAGGCACGGAGAAATACCTGAACTATTAAACGAGTGCAAGTGGAGATCTTCTTGGCACTGTATGCATACGTTGTCATGACAGTGAGGAGTTAAATTCCTTTGGTGTACCCAAGAATTTCATTCGTGTAAACGGTGGATATGCAAGAGTATCATTACCAGAGAAATTAGTGCTCAAAGAGAATGCCAACTTAAAAATAATTGTTGATGATAGGGGACAACTCCTTGCTACGGCTTCTGGTAACACATTACCTGTTGATAAATCCTATCATCCTCTTTCCGGTATTAGCATTTCAAAGAGAACAAGAAAAAGACAAGCATACTCCTGCACCAACATCATAAATCATATCTTGTCAATGTGTCAAAACTGCCATCTATGTAAAAATAATGTGACAATAGACAGTGAAATCGCAGCCAGAATAAAAAGGACATTAGCAGACAATATCATCAATGAATATAAAGATGAATTGACGGAAAGTGAAGCGCAAGTGTACTAATAATGTGTAATAATGTATTTAACGTTTTTTTATATTAATATTCTACATGTCATCATTTCATTAAAAATATTTTATGCATTATTTTGTTAAGTGTTCATTATTTTAGGGTATGCTATAACGTCAATCGTTCAAAATATCTATTAAAAAGGTCAGAGATGAAAGAAAAAGAATTTTTAGAGATAAAGATACTACTAGCAGGCTCAATGTTTCATAGAAGATAGAAAAGTTCAAGATCTCTTCTGAATTTTACCAAAGAACACAATTCACTTCTAATTTCACCAGAGAAAATAAAAAGCTTTCACTTCAGTTTT